>NC_090287.1:33839639-33969639 GCF_037392515.1 Haliotis asinina | reverse complement strand
GGATCACACAATCTAGTGATCACCTGCGTGAGCATCGACCTGCGTAAATAGGATGAGATCACATGTGTCAACCAAGTCAGCGATCCTGACCACCCGGTCCCGTTAGTCGCCTCTTACGACAAGCATAGGTTGCTGAAGACCAGTTCAAACCCGGATCTTCAAGGGTGTAACAGACTTTAAGTATATACTCAGTTAATATCACTGTCTTACGACAGGCATGGGTTGCTGAGGACCAATTATTACACGGATGTTCACTTGTGTAACAGACGTTACGTATATACTCAGTTAATATCAGCTGATAATCTTCAACTGTCATTGTCAGATTTCCGTCTAAAATGCTAAAGCAATTCTACACACCAATCTTGATTGGCTGACAGACATTCCGGCGTTAAGGTAGACGTTTACACTGTAGGCGATGATCTTGCCGTCCTTGTTGAAGCCAACCTAGAAAACGGTCACATATGGTTTAACGTTAACTTTGGATATTAAGACCAATTTGCGTATTTGGGAATAGCTGGCATGTGTCAGCTAAGTCAGCGATCCTAGCCAACCGATCCTGATAGATTCTGCTCTCTCACTGGGAGAAACAGCCTAACATGTGCAGTTCATATATTTATATATATATAGTTCATATATATTCAAACAAAGTAGGAGATGAAACTTTGTTTATCGATGTATGACATTAGACCAACCAGTTCAACTACCCCTTTTCAATGAAATTTTGTTTTTCGATGTATTGCATTGGTCCAGTTTCCATAAGGTGGTTTTTGGAATCAATCTATCTAACTACCCTTTTTGATGAACCTTTACTCCTGTACGACATTATTCAGTGAAATATATTTAAATCACGTTTTAGGACAGATATGAGCTGGCTGTACAACAAGAGAAGAGCAATAAAAAAAATTAAATAATAATAGTACTGCTGGACGGTACAGAGATGGGAGTAAACCAGGTGAAGTCCTTTACCAAGTCTGCTCAGAATCGGTCCTTTGTGGAGGAGCTGTCCGAGAAGCCATTGCATCGTGTGTACATGCAGTGTGTGGAACAGAACAGCAATCCAACCGACTCCGCCTAGATGAAATCGGCTGGTCTCTAATGTGCAAGTGAGGGCTTCCTTTTCGCTGCTCAGGACCAGTCACTTCCGACTCGCAATCGCCAGAATGTGATTCTTAACCAAAATGTTAACGTGAAATGTCGACTGTGCAATGAATTTACTGAGACTGTCCAACACCTTGTCAGTGGATGCCCTTCCTTGGCACAAACAGCATATCTTAGAGGGCTTGATGACACCTTGCACTACATAGTTGTTAGTGTTAGTTTCTAGGTGTTGTTTTTGTTTGAAAATGAAATTGTACACATACAAATTACACGTCAGACGCCAATCATCTTTCAAGAACGATTACTGTACAAACAACGATGGCCAAAAGGAAGTTTTCTCAAAGCATTCATTATTATCACAATCATGTCAAGATTTATTTCTTTTTTATTTCTTTCTTTATTTATATTATCTATTTCTAATAGTGATGTTTTCTCAAAGCATCCATTATTATCATATGAGCATTTATTTATAGTCTCCGATATATTTCCTTGCTGTTTTTCTTTCAACAATAAAGTTCCCTTACTTTTTTCGAAGAGTATGTATATACCAGAGTAAAAGGCATCGTAGCTCACCCTTTGGAAGTGATATAATGATTAATGAGTTTATATGTAGCTTAACATTCATAATGGTAGACTATTTAAACGCACACACCCACACAGAGGTTAAAAGGATGGAATGGCGAGCTATGACCTCCTCTGACTCTGTCACTCGTGAAGGCGCATGGCGTGATTCAATCAAGGTTTCAAATTTAAAGCATAATTCAACACAATAAACTCTCCTATAGGCACCCTCTGGAAAGTTCAAAGAAAGGAATCAAGTATTTCTGAGGAACATCAGCTGAAGTCAAGGCAGCAGATACCCACAGTGAACTAAAGAAATACTCGTGGTCTCACCTTAGGCAAGTGAGTTTCAAGATTGCCTGTGTTCACCCAGCAGAAAAATGGGTACCCGGGGGATGTGAATAAGTTAAACCGTCTAGGCGCTGAAAGGCAGTTCCGGGGTAATAACGTGTTCTGCTATTGATTGTTGGCACAGAATAACTGGACACATTATTTTTATTATTATTACCTTGTAGCGTGCCCAGATGGCGCTCCTGGTGCCAGTAGTGGCCATATCCACCTGTCTCTCCAGAACACACCGTACAGGTCTCCCCAGCCTGTGTAATTACAACAGTATAACGGACATTAAACAGTATCCGCTATATTGAAGAGAACCATCGTGGTAAAATATAAACTATGCATGCATCAAAATAGCATATTTACACATGCGAATATGTATTTAAACTGAGTGAGCACGGCGGGGAACATCACAAATGGACGAAAGCTATGATTACAAAATGCCATTTAGAAAGTGGTCAAATTAACATATGTTATATTTGAGATTACACCTTCTTAGTAAAGTACACATTCTAGTACTTTTTAGAGCTGAGCCCCATCCGGGATTCGAACCAACATCCTCAGAGTCAGGCACCTAATCGCCAGCACACTTATCAGAGGGACACACAAAGCCCGCGGTCTAGACTACCAGTTGTTCGACTTTCATTTTTTGGAAGTCGTGGTGGCTGAGCGAGTTAGGTGTCTGACTTTGTGTGCTGGCGATTTGAGGGTGTGGGTTCGAATCCCGGAAATACTATAATTTGTACTTTATAAAAAAGTGTATTTCCCGAATATAACATATGTTACATCAGACTTCACACATTGTACCCATCCTGGGAATCGAACCTGGGACTTACTTCTGAGCGGCTACTGCTGCTGGAAGAGCACCCAGAAGATGCCTGCTTTGTTTACCGCCAAAGGCTCCACCTGAAGAAATAGCGCAGCTGTTGTTTCCGATGAGCATCATCAAAACATTAATGCATTAGAACTGTCATTCAGTTTTTTCTTCAAATGCGAGATCTGCGAAGATCCGGGTCAGAATTGATCTTCAGTAACCTATGTTTGTCGTAAGAGGGATCGGGTGGTCATGAGCGCTGAGTTTACACATGCCATCGGTTCCCAGTTGCGTAAATCGATGTTTATGCTGTCGATCACTGGATTGTCTGGACCAGGATGGATTCTTTACAGATCACCGCCATACTAAACACTCACTCACTCACTCACTTTAAAGGGAAATAGTAAACGCATTTTAAATCGCGACTGAGAATAGATAATGATTGCTGACTGGTTATCGACTTACCCAATCGCTTGACCTTGACGACGACTTTATTGGAGGTGAGCCCCAAAGTCCTGCAGACTGCGTCCTTGGAAGAATTCATATCTCAGATAAAACATCAGTGGTTCAAAATTTTTGTTTTCCACTTGCCCTGATTTTATGTTTCTTATGTTACTGTTTACTGGACTATATATCGAATAGTGATAAATTTCAAAGAACGACGGGTCTAAATTGTTATTACTGCGAAGAGTAATAGTTACATTATGAGCATATATGAAATGAAATCCAAGTTAATTTGCAGTTTGAAACCATTAGTGGAAATTATCTAGTAGTCCACGGACAAGTAAGATATCATTATTTGATTGCCCGAAATGAAAACTGACTTGTCCCGGGCGTCGAGCGATGGGATTTTTTAACCCCTGAACATATAGAATCTGTTTGTACGTTGTGCAATGCTAAGTAACTGAGAATTGTACAGTAAACACTGATTTATATTTTTATTGCATTTTGGCTATGAATCGGTCTTGGTTCAAAACAGAAATATCATTGTACCGTGTCAATAGAGTAATTTACCTGTGTAAATGTTGGATCCTGGGTGCCAGTATGAACCTCCATTGCCCCATCCCCGCATCCAGGAATGACCAAGGTGCCCATTGTCTCCAGGTAGAAGTGTTCCTGGGGCCCAGTCCGAGCCTCTCCCTCCAACACGTGATCGCAGGTCTTGAAAGCAGATTCGGGGTCGCCATTGGTCATGCTCTGGGGCCCTCCGTGGAAGGATTCGGTTTTGATGGCTTCCTGTCATCCATAAGTAATGTTTTAGGACCAGAGCTTTGATAATATGCACATTTACTTATTCTGCAAACGACACAATCAAAACTGTGATCAAAATATACTCAAAAAGGAACTTCACATTCTTTCTTCAGGGTACTTTAAAAGAACAAGAGAGGGTAAGATGGTTAAATTGTTATTATTTCATTGCTGAGATCTGTGTGATGTACATGATACACTGACAGAGCCACAATCAGTTCCACTAGGCTACACAGCCGTTCCAAAACATGAGTATACAGAATGTCAAGTCACAAGAATAAAAATTCGAAATGTCTCAGTTTAGTATTGTGTATGGCCGCCCCGCGCATTCACCACTGCCAAACACCGTCTCTTCATAGACTGTCTGCTTGTGAACACGTGGGATTCTGCGCCATTGCTCTTGAAAGGCAGCGCCCAGTTCCAGCAAATTCTGAGGTTGATTCCTAAGACCACGAAGCCTTCTACCAATTGCATCCCAAAGTTGATCTGTTGGATTAAGGTCTGGGGACCTCGATGGCCAGTTCATGACGTTGATTCCAGCGTTTTGAAAGAAATTTCGTGTCAACATCGCGGTATGCGGCCGAGCATTAACATGCTGGAACCGTAGACCTGGGCCATGAGTCGCCACGAAAAGAAAGATTTCGGGTGTGAGCGGCTGGTCGGGGTTAGCAGCAGCTCTGAGGTTTCCATGGATGACCAGAAGTCGGGAACGGTTCCCACAGAAACCACCCCACACCATGCAACTTCCGCCCCTGAATCTGTCGACTTCCTGTACGCTACATTGGGCATACCGTTCACGTCTCCACACGCTATGCGTGCTATCCACGTATCTGAGGGTAAACCTGGATTCATGGCTAAAGACGACTTGATTCCAGTCTCTCTGGGTCCATCGGAGGTGACGTTGGGCCCACACTAGAGGTTGACGCTGATGAATTGGCCCACGATATGGACGTCGACGCGGAGATTGGCAGCCCGCAACCGATTTCGAATGGTCTGTGAGGACAGTCGATCTCTAAACATCTCAGCCCTGGTTGATGAAGCCGCAGAAATCAGTCACGTAGGTGACATAGGACGATTTGACGGTCTTCTGCTCGTGTCGACACGTGGACAACCCGACCTTGGGCGATTAGAAGTGGTGCCAGTTTATTGTAGAAGACCTCGCAAGTCATACACAGTATGACAGCTGCATCCCATTGCTCTTGCGACGTGAATAACTGATCTTCCCGCTTGCAACATGCCAACGGCACGGTCACGTTGCACATTTGACGAACGTGGCATTTAAAGTAACGTTAGAACTGTGGTGTGAAAGTGTTTTTGTCAATTCTTGAGGCCAATCCAAACACGTGCAAATAAAAAAACTTCGATGGGAATATCTCGTGCAAAACCTGATTTGGCACTAACGTTATTTGCACAATTATTCATTAATTTTAAAAATTACATTTTGTGAAGTTTCTAATAAATAAATAAATAAATAAATAAATAAATAAATAAATAAATAAATAAATAAATAAATAAATAAATAAATAAATAAATAAATAAATAAATAAATAAACACACAGGCACAAAAAGCAACATAAAGAAACAACATCAACAGAACAAAACAATCCCAACATATATAGTGAACTTTCTTTTGTATGTCAGTTTAGAAGGTCATGGATGAAATTCTACAAGGGTCAAAGCCAAGAGAACGTAATACACTGAACGCCAAAACATGACTTACTTGAAAACTATCAAAAATTTATTAGAAGGTGTTAGTTTACAAGAAGGCTTAAAACCACAGCATTTTGGTAGCCATATGATTCCATATGCAGCAGACCGTTTCATGCTCTCTTGAACAGATTTTACGAAATTCATTAAGATAAGAGGGTTGCGTTTCTTTGGGCGTTTAGGCACTTTTGGGCGTTTGACACGTACATCAGGTTTGATTGACTAATGTTGGAGAGTACCGCCTACATAATTACGCTTCTACACCGAACAAGTTGGTACCGAAATGTCGGTCTCGCCGTCAGCACGTCTTGGCTACATCTCCTTAGCGGGATACAGCCTACATCCTATTATACCCTGAGAGATGACGTTGAAGTCGGTGATGGTGTCGTCAACGTAACAGTTCTCTATCGTTGGTTAGGCTCTACACCGAGTACTTTCGTTGCAGTCAATGGTGTTGTCCCGTCAAAACAACACTGCTGACGGACACCGTTGTCGTAAATGACGTAGAGGTTATAGGACACCATTATCGGTCACGTGATGTGAGATGGTGATTTGTATGAATGATGTTTTATGTAAATGCAGGAGACTTTAACAAACCTGTATCGTAAAAACAGGCTTCAGATCTTCATAAACGACCTTGACCTTGGTAGCAGCATTTGCTGAGATCTCTCTACGTTCCGCAACAATAGCGCCGATAGCTTGGCCTCGACACAGCACCTGACAATGGACATAAAACTGTTAACAGTAATGAATTGACAACAATTATTGTTGAAAAGTAGTACAGTAGTAACTCAGTGAAAGATTATTTTATTTGTTATTTTTCAGGGACATGTATCGTAGTTCATAGTCACCTACGTTTGACATATTTTGAACTGAAAGTAATGTCGCACCTTGTCCGATGCTAGCACCTCTTCTCCTGGTCCTGGCTGTCCCCAGGTTTTCTCCCCTGGGATGTCCTTGTGTGTGATGAAGTCCACCACTCCCGGCAGAGAGAGCGCCTCTGTTGCGTCAACACTGACAAGTCGGGCGTGTGGCCTCTCACTGAGCACCAGTGTCATGAATAGTTCTCCTGCTCGTAATGAATCGGTCAGTTATGCTTTCCAGTTTAGTAACATCTTTTTGCATGCTTATCAGAATTACGATAACGAACTGGTGGGGCCATGAGTAAGTTATTCGTGTTCTTGAAAATTTTTGGACACGCTTGCTTAATTCAGGAAAGCCCAGGGGTTAAATTGTTCGCTCGTCTGGATTCGAGTCTACAAATGGACACAATGTGTCAGAGCGTCCGCTCGTCAAGGCGAAGGTCTGTCTGGGTTCGCGTCTCGACATGGGTACAATGTGTGAAGTACACTTCTGGTGCTCCCCGTCCTGGTATTGTTGGAATATTGCGACGAAAACCGAAATCACTCACTCTTCTAAACGCATAGGTAGACAACATCGTCTTTAATATATCTTCATTTCAGGAATGTCATGCAACGTCTGGCTGAGAGTATCTCACCTTCTCTTGACGACATGTCATCCACATACACAGCCTCGCCCGTAGCGTGTTGTATCCCAGATTCGTGCAGCAACGACCTCCCAACTGAGTCGTTTGGAGGCTGACCGGAACTGACGTCATCATATACGTAATTAGTTGTTGGAAGTGAGCAGTCAATGTCAGACACAGCACTGCGGTAAGACGTGGGAATCCCTGACACTCCAATCTTTAAATATATATATTCAGGTTAGTAAAGTGTGTTAATCGTGGAATTAGGAGACTATTGCATGTATATTGTCTGGCCGTTTTGTCCAGTCAAGGTATTGCACTGATCTTTGTGATTGGAACTTGTGAAATTAGTGGCTAACAAGAAACATGAGATATATTATGGATGACAAGTTCTATATTATATTGTGATGCGACGCTCTGTATAGATCATTCCCACTGTCATGCAAAAGTGAGGTACCAACTGATGGCACATCACAAAGTAACGCACTCAAAGCATGGACCCACCTGATGACACAAAGCAAGCTGTACAGACAGATAGAACTTGAAGAAGAAGCTGGTGCTGAGAGATTGTCTGTATTCACACATCCCCCCGGGTGCCCCCGGATCCAACTGCAGTTCTTCGGCGAGCAGGGAGGTCGCTTTGGGTACCAGATCGTTCTGCCACCGACTGGAACAATTTCCAGGAATAAAGTACATGATATTCAGTATCCACGGAACATTCTATGGGTTGGTAGATTAATGGTAATAAATATTACCTTCCAACTAATGACTTCATGGTTTTGGTCGCCATGATGGTCACTGGTGCCATTCCACCATAGGCCAGGTATAGTTCTTTGATTATATCCGAGTCTTCCTCAAAGACGACCCTCATACCAGCGTTCACTATAGAAATGCTGTCTTCCTTCCGTGGCCCTTGTTTGAAACTTTGGAAGAATTCATTCTGAAAATATTTTCAAATGACAAAATGATGAACCAGACTTTCCACTGACCACAGATATATAAGAAGACGAACTGAAGTCTTGTTAGGCCAAATACGTATCACGCTTCTAAGAAATTACATGTATTTGGATAAGATTCAAAATAAACACAATCAGTATATCCAAACACCAACGTCTATGACATTGATTTGAGTGTAATACAAACTGTAGCACATCTGATTATATGTTACCGTATGATCTAAATCCTACGACATATATATAGAAAGATATTCTGTACAGATTCCGTGTTAGCATTGGTCAGAGTCTGGGATGCTCAGACTGGGAGGATTCAGTCTCTATAGCTTCCTATGTCCATAAGGAAATAGCTTATATACGGGCGCTTGCAATGAAACTGAGATATGATTTGCTTTCAAGGGCATAGGGCATGAACTGGTTAAACCTGCACGTCCATGTGGCTATTTAACTAAGTAATGCTGTAGTTTGGACAGGAAGCACTTACCTTCTTTGTAGCAGGGATTTCAACAGACAGGAGGATGTCCTCTGCCGCCAGACACGTGGTTCGGTACTTGGTGAAGAAGTTGCTGTCAACCTTCATTTCGCGCACAGCACCACCTTATGTGAGACATTGCAGATACTTCACCGACTCAACAAGGTGTACAGAATACTATATTTTCCAGACATATTCATACCGTGAGCGCATGTGAACAGTTTGTAACCGGGTAGTGTCGCAGTATAACCTGGTGTTTTGTTTGATATCCTCAGGTACTTGGTTGACTTGGTTGACACATGTCATCCTATACGAGTTACGTAGATCGATACCCTTGCTGTTCATCACTGGATTGTCTGGTCCAGACTTGATTATTTACAGACCGCTGTCACATAGCTGAATTATTGCTTAGTTCGGCATTAAACAACAAACACACACAATTACCTTTCCTGGTAACGCGGAGAGTTGCGCCAGCAGCCATGAGAAGAGGGTTGAGGTCTGACACAGGACTTGCCGTCATGATGTTACCAGCAATAGACTTCACATGAAACAGAAATATTCTCTGTGCAGTAACAAAGAAAGAATCGACCATTCTATATAGGAGTCTGGAACCTGTTTCAAATAACATCATACACACGCTAAAAATATTCATTTTCAGATAGATATATCTATTTAAAGACATATTTTCGTGCATATTGTGGACAGGAAATGAAGACATGATGATGGTGCCACAAATAACGGTAAATATAAGAAAAGGTCACAAAATGTTGACGTAGCAATTCTCAGGAAGCCCCTGATTATTCGAATTCAGTGTTTGTCCATATGAACCAGAAATGCACTGACATACACACATCTGTGAGTTTGGAAATACATGATCACAACATAAAGTTACCACAATCAAATCACTTTTTGTAAATACAGACGCGTGTATACATGTACTAAAAACAAATCAGTCTGAGAAGACAGTGTCACTGCCCATATGATTCTCTCTGTCTTCTTGCCGTTCTTTAATGTAAATACATGTAGCATGAATAATATTGTAAATCTGCAGAAGGGAGCTACGCTGTATGCCGCATCCATTCATACTAACACGATATCTTTAACGGAACATTCACAGCCACTTACAGCCACGTTCCTGATCTGTGTACTGGCGAACCATCGGATGACGTCAAGGAACCCCCGGAACACCCGTGTTGCCGCCTCTACGCAACAAAGACAATATCATGTTTATGTCAAGAGTGAAGAGAAATATTAGAATGATTTTTGTAGCATAATATTTTGATGTGGTTTATTTTTGGGTGGAAAGCATGGGCACCCTTCATGCAGAGACAAAACAGTCTATTCCAACGTTCGTTCAGAGGAACACATGACGTTCCTCTGCATGTGTTTTTGATCAGTGTGACTGTGAACGTTTGCCGTATCGTGAACGGGTACCATCATTATTTTACAGAGGTTGGCTCACATACGCTTATGTTGTTGCAATTGTACAAGATCATGTTGCTTTGTAAATAGCACAGTTGCATTTTGTTGCATATATATCGATGATTATTTAAAGAGGGATACATAGACAGAAAGATGTACCTAAATTTGAGTGAGTGATTGCGTTTACTTTTATGCCGCACAATCACAGCTATATGGTGGCGGTATGTAAATAACTCTATCTAGACCAGACAATCCAGTGATCTACAAGATGAGCATTATCTACGTAATTGGGATACTATGACATGTGTCAACCAAGTCAGCGAGTCTGACAGTGAGCCCCGAGCCCGTTGGTTGCCTCTTACGACAAGCATTCATTGCTGACGACCAATTTCAACGCAGATCTTCTTGATAACAACAAATATCGTAAGTGATGCATACATACTTTAGTGACATTTAAAACAAATGTAATACCAGGCATTTCTTTGATTGCAGTCTCTAATGTTTCTTTGATATCTGTCAATGTGACAGCGGAACCATACGTGATGCCAGATGGTGCCTTTGCGATCTGGTTGAGCTCCGGCACCTTGGTGACATCTATCTGAACAGCATAAGTCTGACCTTTGAAGCGAGTTTCAATTGCTGAAATTATAAAAACAACAAAACAACGGGAAGTGCATCGTTTCCTCTCATGATATTGGTAGTTATGACAATATGCAGATGTATTGTCGAAGGGTGAATGAGTATGATTTTAGGCCGCTTCGAGCAATATTCCAGCAATATATCACGACAGGGGGACACCGGATTTGAATAGATTTGATATACAATAATGGCAGTGGTGATCCTGTTGGAGGTACTGGATATGCTGATCCTGCTGGCGACGACAATGATGACGATCACGATGATGATGTTGTTGATGATTAAGACGATGATGATGACGACCACGGCTAAGACGACGACGTTGATGACGATGACGACGATGATGATGATGAAGAAGATGACGATGATGACGACAACGACGATGATGATCACGACGACGACAACATACCTATTTCAGTGTTCCCTCGCACCAGCTTTGAATCTGGATGCTTTGTTTTCAAGTCAAGCAACTCGGTTAAGGTTGATGGTCTGTACCACGTGACCTGCCCGTTCTTGAAAACAAGCGACTTTTGGTACTGGCTCCAATTGTTCTGCAACAGAAATGCTAGTTTGTTTTTGTTTCGTAAATAAAAGAGTATATAAGGTTCTCCGGAAACCACGGTAGTCACCGAGTAGGAGGAACCGGTAGACGAGACACTTTTATGGATAACACACTCACTCACCATTGTACTGGTCTCTATAACATTGACATACAATGAAGAATATTTTTCGAATTGAAATTTAGAGAAAACTGAAAGTAATATGTAACAATTTTTACCCTGTTATATGTCTAACATTGCCTGAACCACATAATTTTCCCTTCTGCCCAGCTCTATCTGCAATATTAAAGTCGTAAAGAAGCCAGTTGAGATTCTTCAGTTCTGAATACCCCTTCTCACGGAGTTACTTTTAAATTTAAAATGAATTGTTTGTTTCTATCAAAATTACAGGTATTCAGAGACTACGCATTAGCACACGTTTGTAACGACATCAGTTGTTTCTCTTCAGACGAATTGAAAATTCGGTACAAACAAATCAAATGTTTTCCTTTGTCGAAACCACGGAAACGAATATTAATTTTCAACGTTATTCGAATACAGACATGGAGATGCTATTTACATCAGTGGTCATCTGAGCCTGCCCTTTGACGTTACGATAACCACTGACTCTAGTCGTTTGTTGTTTAACGCCGTACTATGGCGCCGTATGGCGGTGGTCTGTAAATAATCGAATCTGGAACAGATAATCCAGAGATCAACATCATGAGCATCGATCTATCCAATGAGGATACTATGAAGTGGTCAACCAATCATTACGGTTGACATTCAAGGCATGTCACGGTTCTTCTGACGCGTGGACACTGCAGATATTCCAGCAAAGAACTTTTGTATTGTTTTCGAAATACTGTTAAGCCCAGAGATGTTCCCTACACCATTTACCTTCAACTCTGGTGGGAAGATAGGCTCTTGTGTTTGGTCATAGGGTGAAAAAGATGTTCCATTTGGTACAGTGTCGCTAGCTGTGGACCCCGACTGAAAATAATCAATAATGATCATTTCATAATCATGCTCTTAAACATGAACAAAGTGTTGGAAATTCCTAATCCTTCGAAAAGCGTTAATTGCATTTGTTTTCCACCGTTTTTGAGTGAGAGTGAAAAAGAAAGATTATCTTACCGCACTGGGCACATTGTCGTAGATTTTGTTCCGACAGCACTGATCCCCCTTGCCGCAGACACCCTAAGCAAGAGAAGCAGTTGATGAGTGCATGAGTGAGTTTATATTTAGCGTCACATCGGCAATATTTCAGTCATATCGTGACGAAAACAGTTTAAATAATATCAATATCAAAGTCAATTACTTTAGCACGTAAAAATGTCAACGACGGACAGTAATTAAATTAGAGTATTACAGATATATAAATATAACGCTATCATAAAATTAAAACAGTATTGACAGTACAAAATAAAAACGGGCTGTAGATCGCCAATAACTGAAGGTAGATCACAGTAACAGTGTCAGTGAGGCATTACTGTACTTTCGCTACTTGCATGGACCCTACATAGATGTACAACATGGCTATTGTGCTGAGTTTTGGCCATTGTAAATAACAAATAATCTACGCTCACATCTTTGGTAGAGCTAAATTGATTTTTGCATACGGCAGAGAGTAGATGTTATGAGAAAGGATTTAACGCCAGGGGTTTCGATAAACGAGCACTGGGCTAGCGTTGACAACTCTAGAGCCTTTATTAGGTAGATTCGAACCTCTTTCTGCCAAGCATTAGATCAGTACACCTATAACCTATAGTGTGTTTGTATAACGCTGCACTCAACAATAGTCCAGCTGTAGGCACACGGTCAGTGAGTAATCGAGTCTGGACAAGACAATCCTGTGATTAACATAATGCGCATCTATCTACATATTTGGGATCATACGAAGACAATGAATTCATTGAGCTAGTCTACCTCACCTCATTCGTCTTACAAACATGGACTGGTGAGGACCAGTTCTAGCGGGATCTTTGCGACGTCACTGAATATGTGCGCCAGGACAAAAGAAGATTTGTTTATGTTTACCAACTGAACACTTGCTTTCTTTTAACTTGCAAGGAACATATCATATTTACTGATATGCCTCTTTACCCGAAGTATAAATTGATTAAGTTGGTATGATTCCGCGAAACAAAGTATGTGCACTTCATGAAGTAGAGGCTCTCACCTTTGAAAACTTATTAAATCCATCCAGTATGGGTCTGTAGCCAGTGCAACGACACAAATTACCTGTAAAATAACAAACATGCAGAAGATGAAATTCAGACAGAATGAAAAAATAACTGTTCTTAATTATTTAGAACCCCAACACTCTTAAGCTTTCAGGTATCTAATGGTTGCCTAAGTTAGCGACACCTGTATTTTACAACTTTGTGTCAGTTGTTTATTCCCTGAGGCAATTTACAATAACTTCTCAATCAGATAAAAACAACCAAAAATGCATACGTTCCCACTTACAAACCAAGTGAAAGCTTTGTATATTGTATTCATAATCAATCTAAATGCACTGAGGATAGTTTAAGCGTTGAAGTTCTTTATTTAAATGAAGTGCAACTGCTCCTTTTGATATAACATGTCAAATCTGGTGGTCACAATTATCAGATTTTTCTTTGTCCTTTCCCCCCGTGTGCATGCACACACAGAGCAATCAGCGATGAAATCGAATGGGTTTGAAGCACATACATTAAATATTCCGAGGACTAGGAAACCCACCGTCAAGAAAACTTCGAATGTCGTCTTCAGTTGGTTCCGGGTTGTTCCTGAGGAGGGTATACATTGACATGACCATACCAGGTGTGCAGAATCCACACTGGGAGCCATGGGCCTCAGCTATCTTTTCCTAGAGTTGGAAACAAATGTCTGAAAATCCTATATTTGAAAACAATAAGACGATGTATTCATGATTTCATCGTTAAGCCTTCTTTGTCAATGAATCGTTAGGATTCTCTGACATTTTCCCGCTGAGCTAAAATGGCGAAGACCTCATGACGGTCCAGGTTACTTTTGATCTTCAGCAGCCCATCGTTGTCGTAGGAGACAAGAAAGGGATCAGGTGGTCAGACTAGCTGACTTAGTTGATGAAAGAAATTGATGCTCAAGAGGTCATTCAGTGGATTTTCTTTAAAAACCGCAGACAACCAGATCATGGAGAGAACAAACTTACCAGTACTGGGTGTAGCCTGGTCTCTTTGCTGCCTATATCCTCCACTTTATAGAAATTGTCAGTTCATGGACTTACCTGTACTGTGTAGCCTGGCCTCTTTACTGCCTATACCATCTACTGTAGTGACAGCCGGAGCGTGGTAAAAACAGACTTACCTGTACTGGTTGTAGCCTGGTCTTCGTGTTGCATATACTCTCTACTGTGGTGACAGTCAGACCGTGAAGAGAACAGACTTACCTGTACTGGGTGTAGTCTGGTCTCTTTGCTGCCTATACCCTCCACTGTAGTGACAGCGAGACCATGCAGGCCGCACAGAGGCAGAAGGCAGGCGTTGGCGGAATAATGTCTTCAACAAATTATTGTCGTTAGCACACCCTCTGTTGCATTGTTTTCACATTGTTGACGTGTACAGAGCATAGACTACCTCTTAGTCCCTGAGCAGGCTTTTAGATAGAAGACGTTAACCATGACCGCTTCCATGAGGCTTACTGTTTTCGAAAATTTCGGGGTTTCTTTTGCTGTTCTGTATATGATACTGATAGTAGTGAATGAGATTAGCTTTACGCCGCTTGAAGCGATATGCCATCAATATCACGGCAGCAGTCACCAGAAATCGGCTTAATACATTGTACCCATGTTGGGAATCGAACCCGGGTCTTCCGCGTAACGAGCGGGCGCATTAACCACTAGGCTACCGCCCACCCGTTTCCTAAACAGAGTAGTTCATCTTTGCCAGTTGTACTTTCTTTAGCTCCTTTTTGCTTCTTAAATGCCAAGTGGTCAGTTTGTGTTAAAGAAGATTACAAAAAGATGCTTTTCGATACCTGATCTTTTTGGAAGTATTGTCGTACTCCGACACCATGACTGTACAGGCACCACATCCTCCTTCCTTACATCCGGCCTTACTTCCGGTCAGGCGCACATCGCAAGTTAAGGTGCATTAAATTATGATAAAGCGTTGTTCTATACATGAGCACCATAAGGACGATAATGTTAACTTAATTCTCAAAACGAGAGGAACAGACCAAATAAACGCTAACGTAAGGCTTGTTTTCTTAATCATTCTCCCAGAAAATGTAATTTTGATTGATAATATCTTTATTCAAAATATCATGTCCCCGATATTCGTTGCAAGAAGAATATATATATCACACTCTTCAAAAAAGAACCGCATAGGTGATTTTGAGAATATTGCAGCTGCAGCAAAATCAGTACAAACTATTTCTTTGCAGAACGTTTGCAGTCATTGTGTGACTGTAAACATCAAAAACAGGTAATTTCACTGTTTTCCTTTATTTTCTAAGTGTTTGAAGACGTAACTTTATTTGCCAAAACGTCACCAAGAAATCCTGCAAAGCAAAAACATTCGGTATCGCTCACTATGAAAAGGCAAATTCCACACTTCATAATCCGAACCTTAAAAGGATATATTAAGTACTGCGAGGCAGATAGTATGTCCTACGTAGGAGATACTAAGTCCTACGTAGGAGATACGAAGTCCTAAATTTTCACCGTGGTCCTAATACACTTCCGTACAAATTGCATTCGACAGGTCGCCAGATTCGATGTAGGCGGTGTTATGGTGTGGGGTGCGTATGGTCCTTTGCCTTGACCAATCTGCCGTCAATATCTTGCCATGGCCTTCCCGACGACCTGATCTGAACTCGATAGACCACTAATGGGATGAACTAGATCAATATATACGCCAATGCCAATATACGCCTCAGACGCCATCTTGTGGACTCCAGTAAACAGAAACACAACAATAACTGTTTGTCTATAGACGCGTGAATTTGCACCATTTTCTATGGAAATTACATAAAATAACTGCACCTGAACTAACAGAATATTTTTTATCTGAAATGACTGATACGTTTCATTTTTTAAAGAGTGTATCATATATTTGTCAATACACCTAGACATGAAGATTAGACAAGGATACGCGTGTAGCGTAGATAGTCCAATAGACTGATGTATGGGTCTGGATCCTTCTCCTCCACCTGGATAGAAGAAGAGAATGTGAAACTCATACTGTACAATATATTGACTTTTAAGGTCATTTTAATGATTAACACTGTGTCTCTGTCTTTCTCTCCCTTTCTCACTCTCCCCCCTCTCTCTCCGTGTGCGTGTGTGCGCGTGTGCGTGAGCGTGTGCGTGTGTGCTCGTTCTTCATCAGTTGTCAGAACTGCCTTGAGCAATTAGGAACCGCGATTAGGGAGATTGACCCTAGCTTCTACGTCAAGTACAGGACAACATGTCTCCAGTCTGATGACGTCCTGCTCTCTGTGACCGTACCAACATCAGACAAGGTTAGTGAGATCTTGTTTCATGAAGCATTCGCTTGTATGTGCAAAACATCCTGGAATCGTTGTTGCAGTTGTGTTAGGACATTATGGACTATTCATGTCACCGTGATATTGCTGGAAAGTTGCTAAAAGCGGCGTTAACCTAAACTCACTCACTCACTCATTCCATGTGCTTAAACAAATTGTTGTATGATTCACATAACACTAGCACTTAGTCGAACGCTATCGGTTCTAATAAAGATTATATATCACCCTGTCCTTCATACATATAGCGTGTATGTGCCCATTGTGTCCCGTGGGGGTGTAGATCGGGTTATCAGGTTACGCTCTTTAACCCTATTGCCACAGCGTTATTTAAACCTTACCTTTCTACCGTTAACAAAGAAAGTCAAGATGTCTGTCCCCGCCATTGTCCTCACTCCAGTGAATTTCCTACTGCTATAGTGTCTACTTCAGGACAACCATGTCCAAATATTTCTACAGACCAAAAACTATGTAGCCGGGTATGGAAGCGTATTAGGGCCACGGTGAAAAATGTTTTTGGTGTGAATATCTCCTACGTAGGACTTACTATCTCCTACGTAGGAGATACTAAGTCCTACGTAGGGGATAGTAAGTCCTACGTAGGAGATAGTGACACCAAAAAAAATTTTCACCGTGGCCCTAATACGCTGCCGTAGCCAGGCTATATGATATTTAGTTATTATTATTCAATCTGCAATCTTGATCTTTATCACTGCCACAGAGTACATTGTTTCTTCAGCTACCTTGTTCCTTTTTGTCACTTCCATTAATTACTATATATGACATTTATGGAATTTTATTGGTCATCCCCTTGGCGGTGTCTGTCATCACATTCTGTCATCACATCAACTGTGGAAGGAAGTGTTATTGTTTCTCTCTCTCTGTCCATTGTTGAATGTTTGCCTGTCTATTGTTGTGAAAACTATACATATGTATGCTCACATCTATACTGTAAGTTAGATGTGAGTTTGGGGTCCGGCATTCCGACTGTCTTTGTTGGGACAACCGCGAGCAGGATTATGCCACTAGCAGAAAAGGCCCAGGGGGTTGAGCTGGAAGTCCGCTCACCTCATTCATGTATAATTGTTTGTCATGTCTTGTGAAACCAACTAAAAAAGTTTGAACAACTAAACTATGCCTTCGTCTTCATCAACGACCATTCATCTCGTCACATATTGCACGCATAATTCTCTGCTAAATCAGTTGACCCACACAATATAATACGCGTTGACACTACTGTTCAGTTGTGGCGTGCAGCGACAAGCGATTTCTTTTCAATCATGAGATACAATGTTCAAGGAGTGTTATCTGACCTTGACCAGGGTAAGAGTGGTGATTTATTTTCGTACAAGATACACACACGTAACGCAATCATTGCTGATATGTGTCGTGCTTTTGCAACGAGGTACGTTTGACGAGAAGTATCTCAGCATTAGTTAACACCTTCAAGGTATAGTCTTCTGATGTGCTGTGCCATGTTTAGTCCTGAAACACTGTTTCACTGTTGCTGCAAATAGTTAATGTGCTTACTGACAATATAATAAAGTTACGTTGTCCTTCATATTGAACTGCACGAACACAACTGGTTCATTCTGTGTGCAGCATTTGCAGTTGTCACACATACGAGGCGCGTTCAGTATACATGTATTTGGCAAACTTCAATACAAGACCAAGCCACATTTTTTATTCCATTTGTTCTTCAAGCTTTTAGTACTGCTTTCATTGAAATCCCCAGATTGCCCCTCTAACCACGCCTCTGTGACAACCTTTAAGTATTCATGATCCTGGAATCGTCTTCATTTACCGGAAGATGAAATGGGAGCTAGATCTGGGCTGCAGGCTGGGTGAGTCCAGAGTCACGTACGGCGGCTTGCTCAGTTCTCGACTCACGTATTAGCCTACTAGACTACCAAACTATCGAACACCGAGTACGAATGGAAATGCTTAACATGTTATTGACGTAAAATTCAACACAAAATCCCCATAATTTCAATGAGTCAGTCGTGATATATGCTCTGTATATAATGACCCATTACTTTTGTAATGAAAGCGAATGAAAGTCTTATTTCACATGAAGCGGAATAAACATAATAAAACGCGAAGCATATCGCATACCGTATGATCTGCCCTAGCGGTTGCAACTTGTACACACAGAACTATTAGAACTTGGTGTTTGATACCTGGCACCGAAACCTATAGTCTAGTCCTAGGAAAGAAAATCACATCTTTGCCGTTGAAATATTCTTGATAGTGTTGTAACATTTCCTTTCTCCCATTAAGAGAGTGAGTGAGTGAATACTGTCTTATGCCGCTGTTTGCAATACTCCAGCAATTTCACGACGAGGACATCAATATTTGCCTTCATTCACTGCACCCCTGGCGGGAATCGAACCAGAGTCTTCCACGTGACGAGCGAACGCTTTGACCACTAGGCTACCCCCACCGTCCCTTTCAAAGTAAAGTCTTCTGATGTGTGTGTCATATTAAATATATGTTGAATCCTGTAACACGCTATCTCTCTCATGTTGCGTAGGGTTAATTTGCTTACAGAAAATAGCACATTTACATGCTTTTCATTTACTTCTCCTTTATATTTCAGTGCGCCCAAGGAACTGTTTCATTCTGCTTGCAGCATCACCATTTGACGCACGTTAAGTTTGTTGTTAAACAGATATGAGTGAGTGAGTGAGTTTAGTTTTACGCTGCAAACGGATGTGACTGGAAGGTACCTGGCGATAGTGTATTCAGGATTATTTTCCATTAGATGCAAGGGAAAGCATGTCAAACGTCACGTTTGGCCTACAGCAGATTATATTTTCATGTAGAACGGAACGCGTTCTCTTAAATATGGTTTTATGCCGCATTTAGCAATACTCCAACAGTATCGCGGCGGGGGGACACCGGAAATGTGCTTCACACATTGTCCCCTTGTGGGGAATCGAATCCGGGTCTTCAGTATGACAAGCGGATGCTTTAACAATTAGTTTATTATTCTTATGGACATTATTAACTAAAAGCAATGAACAAAACAACAAAAGCAATGAACAAAACAACAAAAGCAATGAAGTTATTCCGTGACAGAGTAATACAGTTTATTGCTTTTTCAAAATCGTATTTGATTTATTTACGCATTTTTAACAATATTTATAGCTATCTGCTACAAGTTTAGAAAAGTTTATAAGGTTGATTTATGCTCAAAACATTTCCCAATTCAATTACGATAGGTTTTCACTATCACCATAGTTCAATATTGGAAAAAAATACTTTTCAACGCCATAAACAAGATACGTAGAAATCAAACAATACATACGTTATGATGATTACAAGATTCGAGCCCTCACCCCGAGAGCCAGGCACCTAATCGCTAGCACACAAAGCCAGCCGCCTAGCCCGCTCAGCCACCGCGACTTCCACAAAACTGAAAGTCGGACAGCTGGTAGTCTAGACTGCGTACTTTGTGTACCCCTCTGATAAGAGTAAATTGGCAAGGCTGTCACGACCTCGGCCGACTCTGAGGGTGCGGGTTCGAATCTCGGACGGGACTCCACCAAAATATGACTACAATTTGTACTTCAATAAGAACGTGAAATCCCAAATATGACATGTTGCATTTGACAACTTTCTAAAATGGCATTGTGTAGTCATTGCTTTCGGCCGTGGGAGCCGTGCCAATTAACCCTTATGGATATTGTTTGGTGTACATGTGAATGTTTTGTTACGGTCATGATTATATGTAAATCATATGACTGAAATGCAGGTATGTACAATCGTCCTTCTTTATAGATTTCCCATTTGTTTATTTTTTCATTAAAAACAAAAACAAATGCACAGTATTGTATCAATGCAGTAAACATACGTTAAACAATGTCAAAGCATATTTGCATGTGAGGAAGTCACATTTCAATCAAATGATTTTTCTGTCTGAATTAATGGTAGTCTATTCTTAAATTCTTACGATGACAACTTTTTGAAGTTATTGAAATCATCAAACATCAAACAATACCACAAGAAGTCGCATAAGAAATCAAAGTTGGGCAAGCTCTCACCACTACCTAGTATAAAGTTTGGCAACCTATCGGGCTTAAACAAACGAATTTGCTTTCTAGGACGAAAGTGAACAAATGTGAATGAAAATGAATGATAGTCATATTTCACGAGAAGCGAAACACATAAAGGTAATAACGTATTACCCTCCACTCTCACAGGTGACAGAACTACTGTTCCTCTTGGCCTGAGACCAGTGAAGGTCCGGGGTAGAACAGACCTTCAGCAACCCATGCTTGCTATAAAAGACGACAATGCTTGTCGTTAGAGGCGACTAAAGGGATCGGGTGGTCAGGCTCGCTGACTTGGTTGACACATGTCATCGGTTCCCATTTGCGCAGATCGATGCTCATGCTGTAGATCAATGGATTATCTGATCCAGACTCGATTATTTATAGACCGCCGCTATATAGCTGGCATATTGCTGAGTGCGGCGTAAAACTAAACTCACCTACTCACTCACTCAGTTTGACCTGATCAAGTGAATACTAATTTTAATGCACCGCGTGACCGTGTCACCACTGGTTAGGTCTATTGTTGTAAAGGGGTGCAACTTTGTCAGTTGATTGTCAACATGTCCGAACAGCAGAGGCACGGTCACCGACTGACATCTCAGAGAAATGATCAGCAATGTCCTAGCTTTCTTTCAAAAGAAGTTACAGATGGAAGAGAGTGAAAACGAGAGTGAGTCGGATTGTGAAATTAACTGGCGTCTGTTCTTTCAAAAGTTAGTAAACCAAAGGAGATGTTAAAACATGAAAAGATTGTTCGTTAAACGTGTTGTTTTCCAGGACTATTTCTGTAACGAATCCATCGCACGAACACCACATTAATGACACTTTCAGCTCGCCTATATAATGAAATTAACCTAACATTCTGCTTGTGTCATTAGACCTCTTGGGTCGTGCATATGTAGAGTTGCTCAGGCCAAGCTGAAGAGGCTGTAGTGTAGTTGCCAGACCCCCAACCAATTGTCAGCAATATGACGGAAAACTACGTGAAAGGAATGTAATTGAGAGTGTTATTTAAATCTTACCTTTCTACCATTAACAAAGAACGTCAAGGTGTCCGTTGCCGCCATGGTCCCCGGTGCACTGAACAGCCCGATAATAACCGTCTATCTGTCGTTGTAACCTACTTCAAATTGGGCAGCGACAAGAGATTTTCATGAGGTACAACGTTCAGGAGGTGTTATCTAACCTTGCACATAGTGCCTTGGTTATTTTCATATAGGACATACACACGTGACAGAATGATTACTAATATGTGAACTACGGTAACCTTTTAACCCATTGACGAGAGGTAAAAAGGAGGTCATTCACAGCAGAAGATAACACTTTCAAGGTGTTTTTTTGTTTCTTTGTTTTTGTTTTGTTTTTTGTTTGTTTGTTTCTTGTTTTACGCCTCACTTAGTAAAATTCCAAGTCGGAATCGGTCTGTAAATAATCGATGCTGTAGAAGACAATCAAGTGATCATGTGAATCGATCGATGCAAGATGGATACGATGATATGTGTCAACAAAGTCAGCGAGCTTGATCTCATTAGTCGCCTCTTACAACAAGCATGGGTTGTTGCAGATCAGTTCTAACCTGGATTTTCACGGGTCCTTCAAGGTATGGTCTTCCCGCGTTTAATCTTGAGTTTCATGTTCTCTCATGCTGCAAAGTCTTAATGTGCTTACTGGCAATACAATATTTTTATATTCCGTTTGCTTATACAGTATGGTTCAAAATTATTGAGAATAGCTAAAGCATTTCATATTATTAAACGAGAACAAATCAGATAAAATTGAATGTATTGTTAAAGTGAACTGACCTTTTCATGTTGTGTAGGTAACAATTTAATATTTTATCAAGTCTCCTTGAGCTTCACGGCACAGTCTAAGACAGGTAGGCATACTTCCTATCAGAGAGGTTAGTGTCTCGTGAGTTATGCTGTCCCAGTATCGGACCACTTCTCTCGTCATGTCTTCAATTTTTGTCAACCCCTTTTGATTCACACATTCCTTCATCACCCCCCAAATGTTCTCAATGGGATTTAAGTCAGGACTATATGCAGGAAATGGTAATGCAGTCACATTTTTCTCCTGAAACCACTGCTTGGCATGTTTTGCGGTGTGTTTAGGATCATTATCTTGCTGCAAAATCCAGACATTTCCATAAAACACATGTGCACTTGGAAGGAGAAAATTATCTAATATGTTAGTGTAGCGTTGACTTGTCAGATTTCCCTGAAACACACACAGCGGGGTCGTTCCTAATAAGGATATCCCTCCCCATACATGAAACTTTGGGCTGTATTTAGGTCGTCGATACAACGGTGCTGACGCAGACTTTGTCCATATTTTCACATTATTGGGATATACCCATATTGAGCTTTCATCAGTAAAAATCACATTTTCCCAGTCAAAGTTTTCATGTGCCAAACACCACTGAACACGCCTGTCTTTATGTTCTTGTTTCATGAGAGGAGAAGGAATTCCAGTCTTTTTCTCACATCCAAGATCAATCAAATTTCTTCTAACTGTAGATTTTGATACAACTGTTGATCCCTTTTCTATCATTTCATACCTGATGTTGGAGACGCTTGCCCTTTGCTTTTTAGACGCTAAAATTCCCAGCCGGACGCGATCTGAGAAGTCCAATTTTCTGGGTCTCCCTGCTCCTTTCTGGTGCCCAAAATCCTTTCCCTCTTTAAAATTCTTCCTAATCCTATATACAGTAGAAAGAGGAGTTCCTGTTCTCTCTGCCAATGTATTTACATCATCAATTCCTTGATTACACAACTCAGAAATCAACCTTCTTTTATCTTCAGCAGACATTGTTGATAGTGCTGAGGAAAATGACGTCTGCTACAAATTCAGGGGAGGTAACTCTAATTGTACTATACTCAGTAGGCCAAGATGAGTTACCTCCCTTATACCATTACTTAGTTTTAAGTATCAGTGAATCAGTTGAGGTGTTAGGATAGCTCAAAGTAAAAAGAAAAATTCTCAATAATTATGAACCAGACTATATATTGATCTTCATTAATAAAACTAGTTAATTCTGCGTGGAGCATTTACAGTTGATGCCCGTATCTTCTGAAACCGATTGCTGGAAGGTAACCGATAGCAATTGTTTAAATTGTTCCAACTACTATACTATGACTCAAAGCTCAAATGGGTCAAGCTACAAGATATTCTTTCTGATATCAGAAAGCCATTTATCTCTTGTATTTACAAAAAGACAATTACGTCATAATGTTTGATGTGCGTCACTTGCTTGCAACCATTCGTAACTACTCGGCTCTTTACGTGACCTATGAGAAAATTCGAACCTCTCTCGCACGCCATTAGTGCCAGGAATCGTGGCAACCGCTGAACTTTGAAACTTCGCTAAACATTGCAAAACACAATTTATATTAACAAAAACTTTGAGCTAAAGTATCAACAACTTTCACTGCTGAAACATATTTACAAAGGGAATATTCTGTTTTGCCCACGGCATGTAGCATATTCTAAGAGCCATGTTTAGAAATTCAGAGTTATCTTTCTATGGTAATAGTACTAGACTTTTTTTATCCCAATGCCCGTTTGCGCTTAGGCAGGGCCCAGCAGGGTTAAACATAACCGCGAGAAAGGTACGAGACGCCATCCGGCGATGGATACGATGACTCTCCGCGTCTCACCAACTAATCCATTAAATCGCTTCTCACGACAATCATATAGGTGGCCCAAAAACTGAACCTCTGCACTCATTTTCTCTGACTCGATACGATAGTGTACGATCGCAATAACTCTAAAACCTGAACCCCAAACCCAGAGCAATTGAACACACAGAACATGGTATTGTTAAATGCATGCACATCACGAGCATACGTGCATTGCATGTTTTGAAGAGTACGTAAGCCATGACATGCATGCGAGTGTAAGAGTTAACAAAATGCCACCACGGCAGTACTTGGCGTCAGCACAAAAATGCAATGCATAGGGATGCTACAGTCTGAAGATTCTCAGAACTATGTAGCCAATTTTTTGGGCAAGTCCAAAAGTGTCATCTCCCGTCTTGTTGCTCTCCACTGTCAGACAGGTGACGTCAAAATGAGACGTGGTCGTGGACGTCATCGCAAAACAACAGCCAGACAAGATCGCCTCGTACGCGTAATTGCACTGCGTAACCGCTTCGTAATAGCACCAGAACTGTAGAGGGAGTTCCCAGCTGCCACGGGAATACGACTTTCGAACAGTACAGTGTGTAACAGCCTGCATGAAGGTGCTCTGAAATGAAGGCGTCCTGTTCGTGGTGTCATCATGTCACGAGTTAACAGACAGGCTCGTTTAGAGTGATCTCGACAACGTCAGGGTTGGCCAGTACGTCAATGGCGTCACGTCATGTTCTCTGACGAGTCCAGGTTCGGTTTGAGATTCACAGACGGTCGCAAACGTGTTTGGCGACGACGTGGTGAGAGGTACAGTCGCAGCACTATCATGGAACTTGATTCCTTTGGGGGTTGGGGGGGGGGGGGAGCATCATGGTCTGGGGTGGGGTTTCCTACTACAGGAGGGCAGATTTGATTGTTGTATTGTTGTTCCTGGTAATGTTACTGGTCAACGTTACATCAATGAAATTGTACGCCGCATTGTTGTTCCAATGGCCCGCAGAGTTGGACGTAACTTGATACAGAGTTGGATAATGCACGACCCCACAGAGCTCGTGTTGTGATTGATTTTTTGGCACAAGAAGGCATTGTGACACTTCCATGGCCTGCCAAATCTCCCGACCTGTCTCCAATAGTGCATTTGTGGGATGTTTTGGGTAGGAGAGTTCGTGCACGGCGCCCAGGACCAGCAAATCTCCAGGAACTTGGTGTAGCTCTTCAGTATGAGTGGCAGCAGATTACAAGAGCTACGATTCGTCGTATCATCTCCAGTATGCCCGCTAGGTGTCATGATTGTGTTGCTGCACACGGTGGTCACACTAGATATTGATTTATATCTCACATGAGTGCTACATTTCCTGAAATAAAACCTGATGATTGCTACGATTATTGAGGGCTCCCTTATTTCTTGTTCTGCGTATACAAGGCTGTGAATCTTTTAGTCCGAGGTACGTGAAAGGTGAAGGGTCAGTGTACGATGAAAATTTAGCGAAGGACATAATATTATTTGTTATGAAATTCTGTATCTTATGAAAAGTGTAACCTGTTGTGTGAACTGGTCTTGACAAGTCATTCTGACTGATTCCGGGGAGCGGGACAATCCAGCTTGAACCGGTCTGTGCTGCCTGCATCTGCCCTGGCTGATTTGACGGCGTCAGCGATGGCGAACACGGAGAGGGACAGGACCATCGACAGGTCGGCAACACCCTGCAGTGTAATGGACGAGCTGTGAACTGACCATTCGGAGTTTGCTTGGGTTCGCGTTAATGAAGCTGATCACGAATATGTCTATCTATACATCAGTGCGACTAGGGGTATCGGCGTGTCAGCTTGATGTGCGTGTGCGTGTGCGTGTGCGAGTGCGTGCGCGTGGTGTGTGTGTTTTGGGGATGGGGAGGTTTTTGACATGATTCAGGTAAATTCCAAGGACATGGGTCGGACAAACGTAAAAATGTAGATCCAATTGTGTTAAACCAGGATACGAATCGCTCGTCCTCTGCGGTCCAATGGACGCAACACTACATGGGTTATTGAAGCGCCCCACATACGAAAGGTATCTCTCGTGACATAGTAATATTTGACTATAGCATGTATTTGGGAAACCTTGGTGTCATGTGATGGATGAAACTGCTAGCAGCAAAGTACCTTAAAACTGATTGACCTCTCCCGTCAGTTGAATACCTTTCTGAAATGCCAAAATGTTCTACCAGCCTCCGATTCGTTTGTCATTCCTCCTTTGTTGATATCGTTCAGCAGGTGTACGTTCATTTTGGAGGGTACATTCCCGATGGAAGGTATCTTGTATGTGCCTGGTCCCAGGGTGAGCAGCAACCCCTCGGGACTGACCTGGTAGTCCTCCAGACGGAGAGCCGTCAGAAAGGTGGCATCAAGGGTGATGTGCTTCAATAAGGAGAACCCATGGTGTTATAAAATTACGTGGACACGTTCAATACACTAGGTAATAAGTGGTATTGTATATTCAGATTCAGTATATGGCAAATAGGTGTACGTGTTGGAGGATGTCTTACACCATTGTATAAAATCAATGTATTAAACCAAAGTCCTAAATGACTGTATTAAACCATTGTCTTAAACGATTGCCTTAAACCATTGTGCTAAATGACTGTCTTAAACCATTGGCCAGGCTCTAGATAACTTTTAGGGATGGTGGTGTACACACAACTCATATTGCAAGTGGAGGTGTACTGAGAATTTTGAAGGAGTACTGACATATTTTTGTGTGACCAAGCCGGTGATGTGATTTGTTATTTATAATATTAAACTTTTCAACTATTAGAGGTGACATATGTCAGACGTACAAAGGTATTTATGTGCGTACAAGATACGCTTGAAATACTATTTTATCTCCATCGTCTTTGATTTTAAGCGTACACTACACCAATATCCCTAACTGACGGAATCGCATCCTTGTCAACTTATGCATTCTGACTGAAGTATACAAGAAGTGTATGCGTGTTTATTATAAGTGTAGTGAACTGTATTTGATTATGTCACAGTTTTATGTCATATTAAGACATGGATGCGCTGCTTAAAAACTTATACAGAACCTGGAACCTCATCTTTACACGCGGGTATCATGAGATACAGTCGCAAATTGTTAACGCTATTCAACAGACTTTATGCTGATACATAACGTATGTTGTCTCGTTAGGACTTTAGGTCATAACTCAGACAAAATGGTTCCCAATGAGACCACAATACTTGGAACCATGGGATAACAGTCACGGATTAAAGAGTCTATATGTTGTCCAATTCCGAAAACGGAGTTCATTGATCATACTAGTAATCAATTTTCATTCACTATAGGTAACAGCATATCATTAACAGATATCACAACTAAAAGACTACCAACATAAACGCACCTTCAATCTGACCAATGTCCACTGCCTGGTTTGGATTGCTACCGGCGTCTATGACAAGATCAGTCCTGGTCACGTGATGCTCCCCGCTCAAACAGTCGACCTCGACCTCGGAACAGCTGGCGCCAAACACGAAGTACTTCCGGTCCCAGGTGCTGTCGTTATTGGCGTTGCAATGGATAGCAAATGTGTTAGAAAATGCTAAATTTCACGATATGCACTTGAAATCATAAATCACTGTTTGCATTTACATGAAAAAGGTGAGCAATGTTGCACACATATTTCACCACATTATCTGCTATTGACAGGTCACGAGGGGTACATCAGTTGATGTCGGGCTTGGGGAATGCAAACCAACATCGAGGACACATCAGCCCATGGACCAAGAGGGACCAGTGAGCAACGTATTTGTCACATCGAACACCTCAGTGTTCATTTTGAACTGTTTGAAGCACGGGTATCGGATCATCATGAGCCGTACCAGAGTTAGGCAATTAGCCAATATTAGATTTCCAGATTACAAAGAATCTAGCAGACAAGGAAACAAATTTAGAGTTATCTACCTTCTATCTATCTGCATTCGCATAACACCGAACATTTCCGGACATCATCCGTGACTCAATTACTCGAGGTTAAGAATGACTAGCAGGACGGACCAAATAGATTCCCACAGTTCGGCATTCCAAGAGGGGTACATTGAAGAGCGCTCAGCCAATCAGAAAAAGACATTTATCTTTGAGGTAACATAATATTTGTTATGTATATCGCACATCAACGTTGACTGATTATAAACATGACCCGGATTGTATTCTTGTTTTTTTTTATTCAGGTGCTGCTGCATGGGTTGGCAGTCCACAATGATATCCCTGACAGGCCAGCTCCACAGTTCGTTTTGGTACGAGAGCTATTAGTGAGTGAGTGATTTAGTTTTACGTCGCACTTAGCAATATTCCCCCTATATGGCGACGGTCTGTAAATAATCGAGTCTGGACCAGACAATCCAGTGATCAACAACATGAGCATCGATCTGCACAATTGGGAACCGATGACATGTGTCAACCAAGTCAGCTAGTCTGACCACCCGATCACGTTAGTCGCCTCTTTACGACAAGCAGAGTCTCCTTTTATAGCAAGCATGGGTTGCTGAAGGCCTATTCTACCCCTGGACCTTCACGGGCCACGAGAGCTAGTGCGCAGGCATGAGTGTACTTGGTATCTGGTCAGAACAGAATATAATGAGATGCTAATCATGGATTATGCCCTATGCTCGTTATCAATGTGAACTTTAAGAGTTATAATCGTGGAACACAGTCGGATAGTTTGTAATATCCTCTGTTTCCAAGCGCATATAACGTGATATGATACTTGTAAAACGTTTTCCCAAACTTCTCCGAGTTAATGGTTTAATTTTAAAAATAGTTTGACGCTTCATGATTTAATTAGAAAGACAATTAGTTCGTCTCCAAAAGTTCATTACTGATTTCGCTTGTGTCAGTGATACAAAATACTTCTTGTTATGCATCCTCCTTTTCTTCACAAAAATCCTACATATGTTTTTTTATTGACAAGATGGGTGTTATTCTACATTACCTGCATACACCAGAAGCCACCAGGTCAACTTTGGTGTTGGTTGCAGTAAGAACCTGGTCAGTTGAGACAATCATGACACTTGTACTAATGATTGGTTATGACCGCTTAAAGCAGATGTCTGTCCAATGAGAGGTATCAAGAGGATCGTAACAAACATTCGTTAACCCGTGTCATACTTCAATATTTAATATTCACCGTCATCATAGCGCTTAAATCGTTGACGCAACAAGTATGTGAGTTTAGTTTTACGCAATGTTCCAGCGATATTACGGAGGGGGGGTGGGGGTCACTAAATATGGGCTTTGGCGTGAAGGAATGGGAACTTTAAACACTAGGCTACCCCTTAAGCAACATGACAGTGGCGCTATTTTGTCGACATTAATGTAAGGCTGCAGGCGGTGGTGGAGTATCTCACAAGTGTCCTGGGGATGGCGGTACAGTGTAACAAATACAAGACTTGTGTTAAAACGTCTGACCAAAACAGAATCTGCTGCTACACAAATACGCAACTAGCCTGTCCCCAAGATACAAGAGAAGCAATTAAAAGAAGGGACCTGCCTCAAGCACAAAATAACCAATTGATCTGGTTTGACACTATTTTTAGTTAGTGTGATGTCTTGGGCTCATGAAAAGGCCTGTAATACTCTCAGATTGTGGTATCAGTTTTTTTTCACAGGCCATTTAGGTGGTGGGGGTCTGTGAGCATTTTCAAAACATTTGGTTTGCTGCCCGACAACATCTCAAAGTTAATCATGGATAGTTTTACTACTATCAATCTGATCACTTTCATTTGACTTTTGTGTAATGCTAAAAGATGCAGAATTTGACATATTTTTGCTTTTGAAAATAATCTAAATGGTCGCCATTTTGGCTGCCATCTTGAATTGTCGAGTGATGCCTTCTCGGCAGTTAAATTTACATAAAGATTACCGAATGTGTCCATTTACATCCAATGTTGATACTTTTGATGTTTTTGACACTTGGCTCTTCTAGAGTGGTGGCTTGGGCACAAAACAAGTAATTTTGTAGGGTCATGTCGTAGTAATATAATGTCGTACAGCTTATTCTTTGAGAGAGGGGATTTTAGCGATTCTCCGACTTTTCATGGAAATGTGTGGTGGTAATTTATTTACTGAAAGTTTACATTATTCTTGTAACTAGAATTTTTGTTTCCTGTTTACTTCTAGAGTGACAGCGTGTTATATGAAAATATTTTATATTATCCAGAATTCAAGATGGCCGCTATTGTAGTTTTACTACTTATGCATAGCAGAGGACCATACTTGTATTGATATGTAAACAAACAATTCATTTGGTGTCACATGTTTAACACAGTGTAGAAAAAACAACTAAATTTCAGTGGTATGGTTAATAAACGCTTCACCTTTCTAAAATATTTGATGAAATAACATTATCCAAAGTATTAGACAACTATACTTCACGGTCGATAACTGCGTCTAAGCTCTTGTTGTAGCTATTCAAAGCGGTCTGTCAGATTACTCTTAATCACTTTTGATACATTAAGAAGCTTACAATTAACTCTTATCTTCACTTTCTTTCATATCATATGTTACATCATGTCAGAACTGGAGTCATCTAAAAGCCACAGCTGTTCGGGCACCTGTCATACAAAAAGACTTGTTTCTGTGCACAATAAATCAGTTCATCTGCATTGACATAGTTCTCTGTTGACAGTTCAACCAATAAACGGGGAGCAGATCTAGAATCTCTCGACATCAGAACACCAGAAAGGGGATAAGATGGCCATCACAAATGCTCCAACCATGGTCAACTGGTGAAGGAATATGATTGGCTGCAGATACTGTTTCCAAACATGCATGTGGTAGTTTACTTGCTCAATGTGATATTCTAGACTGTTGGATGTTGGTGGGAGCTTTTCATTTAATGCCTTGTCTCATCTACATACATCACTGGACTGTTTGGTACATACATTGAACTGAAGGTCTGTGCGATCTGGTAATGCTGATAGGCTTTTGTATTGTAAGTTCTCGTTTGTAGATATTATAATACGCCCGTGTACTGATGAATTTTTGTTGGACTTGTTTCTGGATGTGTTTCTGTGTTGGCAGTGTATAGCAGTGTATAGCAAAACAAGTACTCCTACACAGCGATAAAGTCGAGCACATCCGATTTCCATGGACAAAAACCGTTCTTCTCGAGTTCACAACTTTCAAAAACAAAACAACAAAACAAACAAGTACCACAAGAAAACAATGTTGATTTACAAAAATGTACAAAATTTAAATGTCATATTTACAAACATTTACAACGATTGTAAAGGTGATGTTTACAAGGCTTGTAAATGTTTGTAAATTTAGGAAGGATTTTACCGCTACTTCTTTCAATTTTGCCATTTCTCAAGAATCCCCATGACTCTTTAAACTTACTAATTTATTATCTCTTTTGTTCTGTTAGAGTTCTTACTGTTGATATGCATAATGGATCTTGCATGTGACATATTTATTCATGAAAACTGAAGGAATAAGCCATATTTTGTGTAGTCCATTTGTGCTTTATATCAATGCAACTGCGTCTGGTGAGTGAAAACATGAAAGTTCATGTGTACGGCCAGCATTGATCCATATACCAAATACTTGTGCCTGTTAAAACAGATGTCTTGCCTTTGTCCGAGATCATCATCCCAAGCTCATTCCGATGATTTTACCACTCTACTCCATGGGAACTATATGCATTCTCTAAATAACACCTGTCACTAGACCTTTTATGTTGGTGCTCATTAACGGTGTTATGCAATTGGCGTATTCAAGAAATCTCATAAACATGTCAATAGATAATTGGTTGTGATGTCAGTACGTGTGGATTGGAGCAAGTAGTCAAATGAATAATAAAAATCATTGTGTAACAAGATTTATATAATCATTTACAAGAATTATGTTACAGAATATTTAAATGGTGCGTGCCGGTCTATCATTTGTTTGTTTACGTTCGGCGCACATCAATTTTTAATTTATCATCCAAACATAAAACATAACTTACCTAACTGTACAATCTGCTTTGCATTTGGTGACTTTCGTGAATATAAGAAATTCTTAAAGTGCTACACAATCTACATCATTAGAGTCAACAGTGATAGTTCACTTCATACACAACTGACCCAACAAGATGGGAAAAAACTTTTCCATACTCTGTTATGGTCTTCCTTTCTGCTTGAAGATGTTTTTTGTCTTAAGTCTATGGTTACTTCGGTGAGCATCCACAATTTTACCATCAAGACACCAAAAATAATTATCTTGCCAATAACATTCTCGTAAATGCTCTATATTGATACAATTAGTTTGTATGTGTGGAATGCACTTTACAAATGTAAATAAACTAAAGTTCTAATACAAGATTATTATATAATAAACCACGCGGTTAATTCTTCAATCATACATAGTATCAAATCTAAAAGAAGCAGTGACGAAGAGTTAGGCAGATCTTAAGATGGACAGATTATTAAGATCAGATAATTCACTATTTCCATATGAGATTGTCTTCAAGCTTTACCCATGTTTGTTATTCAAATTTATATACATATGTGACAACACATGCTGCATTTAAATTTTGTATTGTATGTTGTATGGTACCGGTGTCGATATAAACTGTAAAGCTGTTCACAATCCCATGTCATTTTAACCAATAAAAAACAAACACAATAATTAAGCACAAAAAATGAGATGTGTAAATCATTCCCTCTGCTGGTGATGGCTGTGTGGGAATAATTAAACGACCAAACCCAGTTGAGCATGCCTTATAATTCTCTTACTCTTAAAATAAACAACTTCAATCCAAAGAGGATACCACTAGCGGGATTATTTGGCCGATTTGAGTTAGTGTTTTGATAACGCTTAGTCTTGATGAACAATAGTCTATTTCAACAACATGGTCAATTGGTAAAATTCATATTAAAGTGACATACCTTTATTTACATGTTTCACAAACCGTTGTGTACACGTGCACTGTCCATTGTATTTCTTGGTTGGAGAAGTTACAGAGAGGAAGAGTAACTCAAAGTAATTTGATGACCTTTTGAGATCTAAATACATATATGAACACCCGATGGGAAAATGCAGTTGATCATTGCACACCAACATACGGACATTCTTACTATCGTGAATTTGAGACTTTACATCTACAAAGCCGTTCAGAATGTCTCTCAGCGATATTTCTTCAGAGGGCACATTCAGCTCAGGTGAGTATATTGCAGATGATGCAAGTATATTATTTGTAAAATCAGTAAGGCAACCCTGATGATGCCATGTGTTCCTTCAGCAGCATGGTTGTTGAGAAATCTTACACTCAAGATTACCATATCATTTAGCAGGGAGCTCAATATACAGAGTCGTAGAGTATCCCTGCCATTCAGTAAGTGTTTAGTATATTGAATCACGATATGAGAACAACAGTCCGACTAATTGGCTGATCAAAGGTTTATTACATGACATAAATATCCTTCCTGGGACTTAATCAGGCTATGGGGCTGGAATATATTCCCCAGGTAACACCAGCTGTTTTTTTGTGGTTGAGCTGAAGGATTACCTGTTGCATGTAATTTCAATCATAATGTATAATCAGTATAAGACTGATTTTGGACATATTCTTACAGATGTAATATGTTCTGTTTTATGTTTTAAGAGATAGGTTTCATCAAAAACAACAATGACGGAGCAATACAGACTAATCCCAGTATTCATGCATATACGTATTTTGGGTTCCCATATCACACGTCATTATATGGATGGAATAGTGACTTTAATAGATATATCCTTTTCAAAATCGCTAAGGCATTTCACAATCAAATTTAACACAAATATATTTTAAAAACTAAATTGATTGTTTATTCCTTTGTAAATGTTTTCAGACAAGATATTCTTATACGATGTTGTATTAGCAGTAATTCGACTTTATTTAAGACTTTAGTTCTAATACCTGCTAGTCATTTTGTTAGGCTTTTCAAAATGCTAATTGCATTTTCCCCATGAATTTACTTTCAAAGACAACTGTGAGGCAGGCTCTACGGAATGCTGAGTCTGTAGGAGGAATGACCCTAAATCCACAACAGACGTAAGAATATACTTTAATATGATTTAAATACAGTAACTGCAAGAGTTTCAATGCATTAAACCATTCAACAAGTAAAACTTCAGGTGTTTCTACAATAACCTCGACATGAATTTATCTTCATTGTGCTGACAATAAATTTAGAATTGTATTTTTTTAGGTTGGAAACAGGACAGAATAAGGACGCTAAGGCAGCTCTCCCTGTTATTCCGCACGCTGAGTTTCAAGGTATTGCAGTTCTGCTTAATGCTCAGTCCTATATGCATCCGTGCACAACAAAAAATGAGCACAACCCACTGTCATATAAATAAGAATGCTCATTTCTTGAGCTCCAAACAGTAAAATTATGTAACAAAATGTGATGTTCATGGGCGATTTTGTTCAACCGCTTGAATCGGGTGCATGTGTTTGGTGACGACTTCTTGCTATAAATCTGTAATCACTCTACAATATACGTCAGTTTTATTGAAACATAAAGTTTCTGTCAGGGTATTGTATTTTGTTTGTTGCAGTGGCTATGACAAGATGTTTGCAGACAAAAAAGGAAACCGTCTTAAGAAAGAAAAACAACCAAAACAAACACAATGATGTCATGAGAAGAAGTTCCAGAAAAGTAAACATGAAAACCAATTTAAGTAACTTTCGGGAATCAAGAATTAGATGAAATTTTTTTAAGAGGATGCACTACACAACTTGACTTACCATCAATTAGAAAGGAAGAAGGCATGTTAATTGATGAATCTTAACTGAGATGATATCAATTAACAAGGCATTAGGCCTTGTTAATTAATGAACCCTTACTGACATGACTTGCTCATCAATGAACAAGGGATTAGGCCTTGTTATGTGTTGAGGCTTTGTTCAAGGTTGGGAGATACAGTAACAATCACCCCACAGTATTAATCCGTGTGATCTTTTAAAGGAGAAAAAAGGTTGTACCATACAACACCTGTGTTCTAATGCACTAAATACACAAGTATCAATAATACCTGCTATGAGATTATGAGAATAACCATTGATTCTATTTTCACACTGGTTTACCATTCACTTAATGCAAGTATAATCATAGTGACTGTTTTCTTCAGAAATCGAGTCGAAGGGATGCAACAGGCAGACCTCCCCAGCCATAAGAAAGCAAAATATGAGCCAGTATTAAAGAATGCACAACTACAATGCTACCCCATTGTTTTTGATTGTATATTTGATAATAATGTGTAACATATTTTCCATAAATTTGTAAATGGAATGTTTTTGTATGAAATTTGATCTTCCTCTTGTTATAATCTGTTAATAAACATCTAGTGTAAGCTTAACACTATCTATTTGTTTTGGGATAATTTAATTTGCATGAAAGACGGGAGTATTATAAACGTGAAACAAATTCCGCATTAAAGAATACCATTTCCATCAACAGTGCAGTATTGACCATGGAGCACTATCAAGCGAACATCAAATTTATTTCAATGTTATGATATGCTAAATTCCTTGTTCACGCGTAATAAACCAAATTCAGCACATTACAACTTTCACCACCTAAACAACCCACTCCTCGGCGCATTATCGCGATGATGACACTGCAAGATGTCAAACCAGTCTATAACTCCTCAGAAACAATTTCAAAATGTTTTTTTTATCCAATTTTTTATCCAACAAAGATGTAGCAGAGTAGCGAGGGAAATGGAAGCAGTGTGACTCGCCACACCTCAAATATGGTTCCTATGCCATGTGAATAAACTGACAATGCACAAAGTCGAACGAAGGCCATTCTGTGTTTTTACAGGCACAAGGTGGATAAGAACTTACTAGTGTTTGGCGTTACCACTGTTGATCACGAGATAACCCCCCCCCCAAAAAAAAAACAACCAAAAAACAACAACAAAAAACAAAAAACAAAAAAAACCACACACACACACACAGTCATAGATGGTGGATGTGCACTCAAGTGTAACGACGGCTACAGATTGTCTGCTTCATTTGCTGATACGCCGAGCGCTCATAAGGTGGGGCCCATAGTGTGTTCAGAGAGACGATGTGTTTGATGGGCATTTTAGAAGTATGGCGAGTCACAAGAAAGAAAGATTCTTTATGGATAACAACTTTTTGTATTGTATATGATGCGTCGTTTCACTATAGATTGATATACCGTTGTCAAACAAAATCATATACACTATGTTGTTATCCATAAAGAATGTATGTAGACATGTTGAGTTTTGAAAAGCCATCTCTAAATTTGCGTTCGATCCAATCAAAAATCATCTCAGTAGAGATGGTGAACGACTGGAAACTGTATTTCGTCCAAGTACAAAGCAGGACTTAAAACTGACAAGCGTTTGCACCGGTTTCCGTGAGATCCAGTCATCCGAGAAAAACGGATGTAGTTTCTTTGCAACCCATAGACATAAAACATGTCATATGTACAAGTATCACGCCTGCGTAATTACATAATGTGGCTGAGACAGGACTCGGATGCATGAGTCATAAATCAATTTATTTTGTTTATGGCGTATACCCTGATAGGTGTTAAGTTTAAATTGCGTGTGGTCAATGATTGAAGCTGTGTATTGCATATTGTCTTAAGCAGACAGGCAGCCATACATATAGGTGTCAATAAACCAGACATTAAGCTTTCTCTGTGATAGAGGCTTCTTCTTACAATCAACATGTTTTTTATGTAACGAGTAGATTATTTACTTGTTTGTGTACACAACCAAGATTAGACTACTGCTCACGATCTCATACTCCGGGCATGCATACTGTTTCAAGCTCCGTGAACCTATTCACTGCGCATGCGGTATGGGCGCAGCGCAGCACAACTGTTGAAACAACTTCTTCCCCCAGCGCTGGGGGAAATTTAGTGAATCGCTTGAACTCCGAATTCGGGGTTTTTTTTCATCGCGTTTTTTTCTTTATAGGTTGAATTGGCATTTTTTATGATTTGTTTCGGTTTCTGCATACCAAAAGGTATCAGAATCTGCAAAGTTGTGTTTTCCTTTTTCATGTGACCTTTTAGAAAGTTTCGTTCCATGAGATAACAAATCAATAATGCCCTATGTTCCAGGGTGGGCATTTCTCTCTGGAGATCTTGATGTTTCTTTTTCTTTGGGAGCAGTGTCTGGCCAGCACTATGTTACACCATGTTCAGTTTATCAATTTGCGTCTCCAGTCCAACATGAAATTTATCATCTCGAAAACGTTAGGATGGGCTTTTCCAACAAGTTACTTTAACCTCCCATGCCAACCTCCAACCTGTTATTTGTCCAGGGCAATATAGCAGTATGTGTTAACTGTAACTAGCCCGTGTACAACAGGTGTAGTCCGACGAAGCCTACAATTATTCAGTTGGCTTATGGGACTTCATGCCTCAATGATTTTATGGGATTATGGTGGATTGTTGCTTGGCTGACCACAGAAAGGAAGAATCAACAGAAACAACAAAAATCAAATATGATTGTGAAATATTTCAAAAGGTGACCTATCCCATCTGTATCACTGGTACTATTGGTAAAAGTTGGATCGACCACATGATTCATAGCAACATATACTCTCATGTGTTATGTTATCACAACACAATCTCTATCATTTAGCATATTATCAGAGGTGACAAGGTGATATTGTTTATGGTTATTGTTATTCACTGTTCTCAAACACAAAATAAGTGGGATACTGAGTCGGAATTCTTTTCTAAACAGCTTGCGCATAGTGAAAGACACACCCATGCACCCACCGAACACTGTAGTAAGAGCATCAGCATCCTACCCCTAACAGAGTGACCCCTGTCCACTGAACAGTTATTTCACTCTTATTTCACGCCCCAATTACCTCATTAATTATTTCGAGGGGTCAAACTGTAATTAGCCTTTGGGATTTATTAGGTGTGAATTTGAGGCCCTGCAGACCGTTTTACCATCACCCACCAGTTATCTCCCCTTGTGGATCTTACAAATTGTAAATGTCTTCTAAACATCATCTTTCCAAAATTGTAAATGTCTTGTAAACATCATCTTTACAAAAGATTCACAAGCTTGTAAAGGTGAACATTTTTCCAGTGATGTATGCTGGTGACAGTGCGCCATGCATTGGTGGATGTTGTGGTGTGCTCATTTATGCCGGTGGCAGTGCCCCATGCATTGGTTGATGTTGTGGTGTACTCATGTATGTCAGTGGCGGTGTGCCATGCATTGGGTGATGCTGTGGTGTATTCATGGATGCCGGTGGCAGTGCTCTATGCATTGGTGGATGTGATGGTGGTGGCTCATGTATGCCTTTGGAGGTGCGCCATGCATTGGTGGATGTTGTGGTGTACTGATGTATCCCGGTGGTGGTACCCCATGTATTGGTGTATGTTGTGGTGTGCTCAGGTATGCCTGTGGCGGTGTGCCATGCACTGGTGTATGTGATGGTAATGTCTCATGTATGATGGTGGTGGTACCCCATGCATTAGTGGATGTTTTGGTGTACTCATGTATGCCGGTGGTGATTGCCCATGCATTGGTGGATGTTGTGGTGTACTCATATATTCTGTTAGCGGTGCGTCATGCATTGGTGGATGTTGTTATGTACTTATGTATGGCAGTTTCGGTGCGCCATGCATTGGTGGATGTGATGGTGGTGGCTTATGTATGCCTGTGGTGGTGAAACATGCATTGGTGGGTGTTGTTGTGTACTCATGTATGCCACTGGTGGTGTCCCATGCATTGCAGGATGTTGTGGTGTACTCATATATGTCGGTGGCCGTGTGCCATTCATTAATCTATGTGACTGTGGTGGCTCGTGTATGCCAGTGGTGGTGCCCAGTGCATTGGTGAATGTTGCGGTGTACCCACGTATGCCGGTGGCACTGCGCCATGCATTGGTGGTTGTAATGGTGGTGGCTCATGTATGCCTTTGGGGGTGCCCCATGCATTGGTGGATGTTGTGGTGTCCTCATGTATGAAGGTGGCGGTACAGGATGCATTGGGGGATGTTGTAGTGTACTCATGTATACCGGTGGCGGTGTCCCATGGATTTGGTGGACGTTGTGGTGTACTCATATATGCCGTTGGCAGTGCGTCATGGATTGGTGGATGTGATGGTTATGTCTCGTGTATGCCTGTGGTGGTGCCCCATGCATTGGTCGATGTTGTGGTGTGCTCATGTATGCTGGTGGCGGTGGACGATGCATTGGTGGATGTTGTGGTGTACTCATGTATGCCGATGGCGGTGCACGATGCATTAGAGGATGTTGTGTTCTACTGATGTATACTCATGTATGCCGTTGGCTTTGTACCATGCATTGGTGGATGTGATGGTGGTGGCTAATATATGCCTGTGGTGGTTCCCCATGCATTGGTTGATGTTGTGGTGTATTCATGGATGCCTTTGGCAGTTCGCTATGCATTGGTGGATGTAATGGTGGTGTCTCATGTATGCCTTTGGAGGTGCGCCATGCATTGGTGATGTTGTGGTGTGCGCATGTGGTGGTGGCTTATATATGCTTGTGGTGGTTCCCCATGCATTGGTTGATGTTGTGGTGTATTCATGGATGCCTTTGGCAGTTCGCTATGCATTGGTGGATGTAATGGTGGTGGCTCATGTATGCCTTTGGAGGTGCGCCATGCATTGGTGATGTTGTGGTGTGCGCATGTATGCCTTGTGGCGGTACACGATGCATTGTGGTCTACTCATGTATGCCGTTGGCTTTGTGCCATGCGTTGGTGGATGTGATGGTGGTGGCTTATATATGCCTGTTTTGGTGCCCAATGCATTGGTGGATGTTGTGGTGTACCCATGTATGCCGGTGCACGATGCATTGGCGGATGTTGTGGTGTACTCATGTATGCCGTTGGCTTTGTGCCATGCATCGGTGGATGTGATGGTGGTGGCTTATATATGCCTGTGGTGTTTCTCCAGACATTGGTTGATGTTGTGGTGTATTCATGGATGCCGGTGGCAATGCGCTATGCATTGGTGGATCCGATGGTGGTGGATCACGTATGCCTTTGGAGGTGCACCATGCATTGGTGGATGTTGTGGTGTACTGATGTATGTCAGTGGTGGTGCCCCATGCATTAGTAGATGTTGTGGTGTGCGCATGTATGCCTTGTGGCGGTAAACAATGCATTGGTGGATGTTGTGGTGTACCCATGTATGCCGGTGCACGATGCATTGGTGGATGTTGTGGTGTACTCATGTATGCCGTTGGCTTTGTACCATGCATTGGTGGATGTTGTTACGTACTTATGTATGGCAGTTTCGGTGCGCCATGCATTGGTGGATGTGATGGTGGTGGCTTATGTATGCCTGTGGTGGTGGAACATGCATTGGTGGGTGTTGTGGTGTACTCATGTATGTCGGTGGCCGTGTGCCATGCATTAATCTATGTGACTGTGGTGGCTCGTGTATGCCAGTGGTGGTGCCCAGTGCATTGGTGGATGTTGCGGTGTACCCACGTATGCCGGTGGCACTGCGCCATGCATTGGTGGATGTGATGGTGGTGGCTCATGTATGCCGGTGGTGGTGCCCCATGCATTGGTGGATGTTGTGGTGTCCTCATGTATGAAGGTGGCGGTACAGGATGCATTGGGGGATGTTGTAGTGTACTCATGTATGTCGGTGGCGGTGTGCCATGGATTTGGTGGACGTTGTGGTGTACTCATATATGCCGTTGGCAGTGCGTCATGGATTGGTGGATGTGATGGTGGTGGCTCATGTATGCCGGTGGTGGTGCCCCATGTATTGGTAGATGTTGTGGTGTGCTCATGTATGCTGGTGGCGGTGCACGATGCATTGGTGGATGTTGTGGTGTACTCATGTATGCCGTTGGCTTTGTACCATGCATTGGTGGATGTGATGGTGGTGGCTAATATATGCCTGTGGTGGTTCCCCATGCATTGGTTGATGTTGTGGTGTATTCATGGATGCCTTTGGCAGTTCGCTATGCATTGGTGGATTTTGTGGTGTACTCATGTATGTCAATGACGGTGTGGCATGCATCGGTGCATGTTGTGTTCTACTCATGTATGTCGGTGGTGGTGCACCATGCATTGGTGGATGTTGTGGTGTGCTCACGTATGCCTGATGCTGTGCACAATGGATTTATGGATGTGATGGTGGTGTCTCATGTATGAGGGTGGTGGTGCCCAGTGCATTAGTTAATGTCGTGGTGTGCTCATGTATGCCGGTGACGGTGCCACTTGCATTGGTGGATGTTGTGATGAACTCAAGTATGCCTCTGGTTGTGCACGATGCATTGGTGGATGTTGTGGTGTACTCATATATGCCTGTGGTATTGCCCCATGCATTGGTGGATGTTGTTATGTACTAATGTGTGCTGGTGTCAGTGAGCAATGCCTTAGTGGATGTGATGGTGGTGACTCATTATACCGGTAGTGGTGCGCCATGCATTGGTGGATGTTGTGGTGTGCTGATGAATGTTGGTGGCGGTGCACGATGCATTGGTGGATGTTGTGTTCTACTCATGTATGCCGGTGGTGGTGCGCCGTGCATTGATGGATGTGATGGTGGTGTCTTATGCATGCCGGTGGTGGTGCAACATGCATTGGTGGATGTTGTGGTGTACTGATGTATGTCAGTGACGGTGTGCCATACATTGGTGGATTTGATGGTTATGTCTCTTGTATGAGGGTTTTGGTGCCCCAGGTATTGGTGGATGTTGTAGTGTCCTCATGTATGCCGGTGGCGATGGACAGTGCATTGGTGGATGTTGTGGTGTACTCATGGATGCCGGTGACGGTGCCCAAAGGACTGGTTGATGTGATGGTGGTGTCTGATGTATCCTGGTGGTTGTGCAACATGCATTGGTGGATGTTCTGGTGTACTAATGTATGCTGGTGGCGGAGCACGATGCATTGGTGGATGTTGTGGTGTACTCATGTATGCCGGTGGTTTTGCCCCATGCATTGGTGGATGTTGTGGTGTACTCATGTATGCTGGTGGCGGTACCCCACGCATTGGTGGATGTTGTGGTGTACTCATGTATGCCGTTGGTGGTGCCCAGTGCATTGGTGAATGGTGTGGCGTACTCATGTATGCCGGTGGTTTTGCCCCATGCATTGGTGGATGTTGTGTTGTACTCATGTATGCCGGTGGTTTTGCCCCATGCATTAGTGGATGTTGTGGTGTACTCATGTATGCTGGTGGCGGTACCCCACGCATTGGTGGATGTTGTGGTGTACTCATGTATGCCGGTGGTGGTGCCCAGTGCATTGGTGAATGGTGTGGCGTACTCATGTATGCCGGTGGTTTTGCCCCATGCATTGGTGGATGTTGTGGTGTACTCATGTATGCCGGTGGTTTTGCCCCATGCATTGGTGGATGTTGTGGTGTACTCATGTATGCTGGTGGCGGTACCCCACGCATTGGTGGATGTTGTGGTGTACTCATGTATGCCGTTGGTGGTGCCCAGTGCATTGGTGGATGTTGTGGTGTACTCATGTATGCTGGTGGCGGTACCCCACGTATTGGTGGATGTTGTGGTGTACTCATGTATGCCGTTGGTGGTGCCCAGTGCATTGGTGGATGTTGTGGTGTACTCATGTATGCTGGTGGCGGTACCCCACGTATTGGTGGATGTTGTGGTGTACTCATGTATGCCGTTGGTGGTGCCCTATGGATTGGTGGATGTTTTGGTGTACTCATGTATGAAGGTGGCAGTGCGCCGTGCATAGGTGGATGTTTTGGTGTACTCATGTATCCTGGTGGTGGTGCCCCATGCATTGGTGGATGTTGTGGTGTACTTATGTATGCCGGTGGTGGTGCCCCACGCATTGGTGAATGTTGTGGTGTACTCATGTATGTCGGTGGTGGTGCGCAATGCATTGCTGAATATGTTGGTGTCCCATGTAATGCCGGTGGTGGTGCGACATGCATTGGTGAATGTGATGGTGGTGTCTCATTTACATGTGTTGTAATGTACGATGTTGAGACGATGTTTTTACTTTAAAGAAAACGTAAACCAGACATAATGAAATTAAAATTTCGAATCCACGTCATTTTATCTTGCAACAGAAAATTTAAGTCTGAGAATGTTTTTCAACTTAGGATAAAAGTTGTTTAACAAACGATTATAGATTCAAATCGTTATCACTGGTTTGTATTGCAAGGAGGTAAGCGCAGCAGTTAGAACAGTGAAACAAGTGCACGTGCGGTACGTGATGAGCGTTAACTTAGACCAACCCAACTTCTCGACGTTTTATTTAATGTGCACCCCAAGCCCCCTGTAATACAAACAAAGAAAGTGATTTGAAATTATGATCGTTTGTTTAACAACTTTCATCTTAAGTTGAATAAAATTTGAGAATTAAATGTTCAATTGGCAATCTATAAAATTATAAGAAATTTGCCATCGTAATTTCATTTTATTCGATTTACGTTTTTGTTTAAAGAGACATTCATCGGTACGCTTTCACGGCAAACGGACCGTAATAGCAGAATAACACGAGTGAGTCACGAAAGCGATGAGCAGTGATAAGCACATCACAATTTACAACATTCCCACCCACGGACGACAGTTTGTTTTAATTTATTTACATTGAATGTTCCATACACCTATGTCACTTTGGGTTTAACTTGTAATTTTAAATTTACAATGGGTTATACCTGTATTGTATTAGCCGTTGATTATGTTTTAGCTATATTGTCTTACATAAATAAATCTGTAATTAATGAAAGAAAATTTTGTTTCGTTTTGTTTCAATAATGAATATTACCAGGTCTTACTTGGCTCACGCTAAATAAGAAAACATGCCTCTGTGCAAACACTTGTGATTGAGGTGCTTTCAATAGCTCTAATCCTTTGTTTCGGGTTCGGCGACTGGGATTAGGTTGCGTAAGCGAGCGACCCGAAGCGAGCGACTGAAGCCCGCTTGGAGTTTGAACATCCACCTATAGTGATGTGAAATATTCGTCGTGGGGACAGAAAGTCTTGAAATCCTGTAGAGGTAGGACGACTTCAAGGATTCTCCGGAAGGGCGACAGAGGACCAGACAGGTAGGTGTTTCCATATCTATTTGGAAGAAACTATGCATCTTCATTGATATTTGTTTATATACAGTGCACACTCATTCTCTCATAGTACACAGCCATTTAGGTATAGGTGGGAAAGGTTGATACTGGTTTCTGCATGTAAACGGAGTGGTAGTGTAGCCTAGTTGTTCAAGTGTTGGCACGTCATGTTCAGTACCATTGTTCGAGTCCTCACTTAAATATTATGCCCCACGCCCACTTATGAGGCATGTCGTTGGAAAATTGCCCAAAGCGGCAGAAAAACACACTTACTCGCTGTTGTTAATCCAATCTACATCCGAGAGAAATGTGATTACTGATGCTTATGCATGACTCATTTCTTTCAGACGCAGGAACCCTGGCACACTCTGGATTTGGTGTTGTGTCACTCTAAACCCTTCCACCTGGACTTTAGTACACTGGCTTTCCGAGGGTCCGATGGGATGAGCTTTTGTCTCATGGTGGCTCCATTGTGCGTCTGCTCTCCGCGTAGCCCCCTGCCGAGCGTACATGGAGTAGGTTCGGTGCTAGGGCCTGACTGTACAGTCAGGATGGTTGTTACAGCAACCCAGCTAGTTTAGGGTTGGCACACTCTGTGGCCCCAGTCTTTTCAGCACCCCCAGTAGACCCAATGCTGACTGCACTTGACTGGTAGATTAGGGGTTAGTGTAGATAGGGCCCCCTTCGTGCATGCCCTGTACGATGCTATCTATAGATAGTATAACTTAGTGTTAACCCACCATTCCGTCCTTCAATAGGTAGTTCGAGACAAAGCAAGTCCCGGATGGTCACTTTGAAAGTCAGTGTACTGGCCACCTGCTGGTAAAGCATTCACTATTTCAGTTTAAAACTTAGATGAAATTTTGTTTTTCACGTCCCGACATATTTGCTTTGCATTTAAATGTAAGGGGATCGTCGAATAACCGAATGGTTAAAGCGTTCGCTCATGACGCTCCAAACAAACTTATTTCGATTTCCCATATCTGAATGATGTGTGAAGCATCTATTTGTTGTTACTCACCGTGATGTAGCTAGTATATTGCTGAAAGCGGTGTAAAAAGTACACTCATGCAGTCATAATCTGTGTGAGAAGCATAAATTATGTAAAGTGTTCTTTGCCTTTTTAAGAAGAACCGTTGCTTACGCATGCAACTGTTCCTTTCAAACAATCTTTTGAATAAACCATAACATGCAATGCATCCTTGTTTATCATGACGTCTACTGCAAAATTACAACTTGAGTCTCATGTTGGAGATTTTATGTATAGGCATATAAGTTGCATTTATGCACACAGTAAGTGCCAGCGATGTAAACTATATTCTCTTTACTGTTATGAGCAGGGATGCCATCTTCCTGGGGGCGGAAATGGACCCTGAAGTCCCCCAGAGGCAGGACGACTGCCAAGAAGATATTCCGTGGACAGAAGTGGATCAAGGTCTCTTCTGGCGGCAGGACAACGACCACAAAGCCGCCAGACTACCAGGAAGGCAAGTTCTCCAAACCTTTTGAAGACAACATACAATATATTCTTGTTGACAATGACGTCATGAGCAAGTTACAACTTGTGTTTCAGGTTACAGCATTTTCCTGACCAAAAAGCATATGCTTTTAATATATATTATCTATGTAGTAAGTATCAGTGATATCAAACATTAACCTATTCGTTATCGTTACTATTAGGAACGTGGATGCCATCGTCCTGGGGGCGAAAATGGACCCTGAAGTCCCCCAGAGGCAGGACGACTGCCAAGAAGATATTCCATGGATAGACGTGGACCATGGATTCCTCGGAAGGGTGACAGAGGACCAGACAGGCAGGTGTTTTCAACTCATTTTGGAAGAAAATATTTGTTTCATATATAGTGCATACTAATTCTCTCATAGTATACAGCCATTTAGGAGTGAGTGACTTCAGTTTTACGCCGCACTCAGCAATATTCAGCTATAAGGTGACGGTCTGTAAATAATCGAGTCTGGACAAGACAATCCAGTGATCAACAACACGAGCATCGATTTGCGAAAATGGGAACCGATGACATGTTTCAACCAAGAAGTCAGCGAGTCTGACCACCCGATCCCGTTAGTCGCCTCTTACGACAAGCATAGACACAGCCATTTAGGTATAGATGGGAAAGGTTGATACTGGTTTCTGCATGTAAACGGAGTGGTAGTGTAGCCTAGTTGTTCAAGTGTTGGCACGTCATGTTCAGTACCATTGTTCGAGTCCTCACTTAAATACTATGCCCCACGCCTACGTATGAGGCCCGTCGTTGGAAAATTGCCCAAAGCGGCAGAAAAACACACTTACTCGCTGTTGTTAATCCAATCTACATCCGAGAGAAATGTGATTACTGATGCTTATGCATGACTCATTTCTTTCAGACGCAGGAACCCTGGCACACTCTGGATTTGGTGTTGTGTCACTCTAAACCCTTCCACCTGGACTTTAGTACACTGGCTTTCCGAGGGTCCGATGGGATGAGCTTTTGTCTCATGGTGGCTCCATTGTGCGTCTGCTCTCCGCGTAGCTCCCTGCCGAGCGTACATGGAGTAGGTTCGGTGCTAGGGCCTGACTGTACAGTCAGGATGGTTGTTACAGCAACCCAGCTAGTTTAGGGTTGGCACACTCTGTGGCCCCAGTCTTTTCAGCACCCCCAGTAGACCCAATGCTGACTGCACTTGACTGGTAGATTAGGGGTTAGTGTAGATAGGGCCCCCTTCGTGCATGCCCTGTACGATGCTATCTATAGATAGTATAACTTAGTGTTAACCCACCATTCCGTCCTTCAATAGGTAGTTCGAGACAAAGCAAGTCCCGGATGGTCACTTTGAAAGTCAGTGTACTGGTCACCTGCTGGTAAAGCATTCACTATTTCAGTTTAAAACTTAGATGAAATTTTGTTTTTCACGTCCCGACATATTTGCTTTGCATTTAAATGTAAGGGGATCGTCGAATAACCGAATGGTTAAAGCGTTCGCTCATGACGCTCCAAACAACCCTATTTCGATTTCCCATATCTAAATGATGTGTGAAGCATCTATTTGTTGTTACTCACCGTGATATAGCTAGTATATTGCTGAAAGCGGTGTAAAAGGACACTCATGCAGTCATAATCTATTAGTTTTAACTTTCCATACTAGTTTTACTTAAAACTGTGATATGCTAGTTGTTTTACTGTCCTCCGTTGACAGATTTTTCCATATGCATATATTTAATTTAAATGTTCTCGTCACGATATGGCTGAGATATTGCCGATGTGACGTTAAACATTAACTCACTCACTCACTCTATTTGTTGTTACTCACCGTGATATAGCTAGTATATTGCTGAAAGCGGTGTGAAAAGTATACACATGCAGTCATAATCTGTATGAGAAGCATAAATTATGTAAAGTGTTTTTTGCCTTTTTAAGTAGAACCGTTGCTTACGCATGCAACTGTTCCTTTCAAACAATCTTTTGAATAAACCATAACATGCAATGCATCCTTGTTTATCATGACGTCTACTGCAAAATTACAACTTGAGTTTCATGTTGGAGATTTTATGTATAGGCATATAAGTTGCATTTATGCACACAGTAAGTGCCAGCGATGTAAACTATATTCTCTTTACTGTTATGAGCAGGGATGCCATCTTCCTGGGGGCGGAAATGGACCCTGAAGTCCCCCAGAGGCAGGACGACTGCCAAGAAGATATTCCGTGGACAGAAGTGGATCAAGGTCTCTTCTGGCGGCAGGACAACGACCACAAAACCGCCAGACTACCAGGAAGGCAAGTTCTCCAAACTATCTTTCGAAGACAACAAACAATATATTCTTGTTGACAATGACGTCATGAGCAAGTTACAACTTGTATTTCAGGTTACAGCATTTTCCTGACCAAAAAGCATATGCTTTTAATATTTATTATCTATGTAGTAAGTATCAGTGATATCAAACATTAACCTATTCGTTATCGTTACTATTAGGAACGTGGATGCCATCGTCCTGGGGGCGGAAATGGACCCTGAAGTCCCCCAGAGGCAGGACGACTGCCAAGAAGATATTCCATGGATAGACGTGGACCATGGATTCCTCGGAAGGGTGACAGAGGACCAGACAGGCAGGTGTTTTCAACTCATTTTGGAAGAAAATATTTGTTTCATATATAGTGCATACTAATTCTCTCATAGTATACAGCCATTTAGGAGTGAGTGACTTCAGTTTTACGCCGCACTCAGCTATAAGGTGACGGTCTGTAAATAATCGAGTCTGGACAAGAAAATCCAGTGATCAACAACACGAGCATCGATTTGCGAAAATGGGAACCGATGACATGTTTCAACCAAGAAGTCAGCGAGTCTGACCACCCGATCCCGTTAGTCGCCTCTTACGACAAGCATAGACACAGCCATTTAGGTATAGATGGGAAAGGTTGATACTGGTTTCTGCATGTAAACGGAGTGGTAGTGTAGCCTAGTTGTTCAAGTGTTGGCACGTCATGTTCAGTACCATTGTTCGAGTCCTCACTTAAATACTATGCCCCACGCCTACGTATGAGGCCCGTCGTTGGAAAATTGCCCAAAGCGGCAGAAAAACACACTTACTCGCTGTTGTTAATCCAATCTACATCCGAGAGAAATGTGATTACTGATGCTTATGCATGACTCATTTCTTTCAGACGCAGGAACCCTGGCACACTCTGGATTTGGTGTTGTGTCACTCTAAACCCTTCCACCTGGACTTTAGTACACTGGCTTTCCGAGGGTCCGATGGGATGAGCTTTTGTCTCATGGTGGCTCCATTGTGCGTCTGCTCTCCGCGTAGCCCCCTGCCGAGCGTACATGGAGTAGGTTCGGTGCTAGGGCCTGACTGTACAGTCAGGATGGTTGTTACAGCAACCCAGCTAGTTTAGGGTTGGCACACTCTGTGGCCCCAGTCTTTTCAGCACCCCCAGTAGACCCAATGCTGACTGCACTTGACTGGTAGATTAGGGGTTAGTGTAGATAGGGCCCCCTTCGTGCATGCCCTGTACGATGCTATCTATAGATAGTATAACTTAGTGTTAACCCACCATTCCGTCCTTCAATAGGTAGTTCGAGACAAAGCAAGTCCCGGATGGTCACTTTGAAAGTCAGTGTACTGGCCACCTGCTGGTAAAGCATTCACTATTTCAGTTTAAAACTTAGATGAAATTTTGTTTTTCACGTCCCGACATATTTGCTTTGCATTTAAATGTAAGGGGATCATCGAATAACCGAATGGTTAAAGCGTTCGCTCATGACGCTCCAAACAAACCTATTTCGATTTTCCTTATCTGAATGATGTGTGGAGCCGATATTTGTTGTTTCTCCCCTGATATAGCTGGTATGCTGGTAAAAGCAATGTGAAAAGTATACTCATGCAGTCTTAATATGTGCTGGAAGTATAAATTATCATAGAGAATACTGTTTACCTTTATTAGCAGAAGCCACTGTGTTCCTCCAAACGATCTTTTAAAGAAAACATAAAGTGCCTCCTTGTGTACAATGACGTCTACTGCCAAGTCACAACTTGATTTTCGTGTTTGTGATATGTTCTCGTGGAATCATATATTTTGCATTTATGCACACAGTACAAATGATGTAAAATATGTTTACCTTTATTATCAGGAGCGTGGATGCCATCGTCCTGGGGGCGGAAATGGACCCTGAAGTCCCCCAGAGGCAGGAGGACTGCCAAGAAGATATTCCATGGACAGAAGTGGATCAAGGATTCTTCTCAAGCAGCATGTGTTACTGTTCGGACATTTTGTGACAATGTACTCTGCGTGTCTACTACTGTAAACCCTCCAGTAGAATAGGTAGCGTTGCATACGTTGAGGGAACACGGTTCCAGGGTATTTTTTCTCAAAAATGTTTTTTATCCCTGGTTTTACGTGTCGGGCTTCACTTACCTTTGACCTTTTTCAAATCTCAAATTTGATCAAGATCAATTTAGACACACATTCTGCGACAACAATGTTGGTGTTTATGTTCGAGGATTTGGTACTGTTCCATGTTGGGAATGATGACATTAATAAAACATAATCCGCACAGCTGGACCAATTGTACTTGTTTGTTTTGCTGTTTTGTTTGTGAGACTTGTGAACTCAAGAAGAATTGTTTTTGTCCATGGAAATCGGATGTGCACGACTTTATCGCCTTGTCGGAGTGCTTGTTTTAAGCCATACACTGCCATGCACTGCTAAACACCGCCAACACAGAAACACATCACGAAACAAGTCCAACATTAAAACAATAGATCAATACACGGGGGTATTCTAATGTCTACAAACCAGAACTTACAATACAAAAGCCTATCAACATTACTAGATCACATCGCACAGACCTTTAGTTCAATGTATGTACTAAACAATCCAGTGGTGTCTGTAGATGAGACAAGACATTAAATGAAGAGCTCCCACCAACATCCAACAGTCTATAATATTACATTGCGCAAGTAAACAACCAAGTCCATGTTTGCCAATCATATACCAGCTGATCATGGTTGGAGCATTTGTGATGGTCAGCGTATCCCTATTCTGGTGTTCTGATGTCGAGAGATGCTGCTCCCCATGGATTGGTTGAACTGACACAGAGTAAATGCAATAAAGTCAGTATGCCATTAGAGAGAGATCTATATCAAAGCAGATAAACTAAACAAATTGTAAGCTTCTGAATGTATCAAAAGTGATTAACAGTTATCTGACAGACCATTTGAATAGCTACTACGAGAGCTTAGAGGCAGTTATCGATCGTGAAGCATAGTTTTCTAATACTTTGGATACTGTTATTTCATCAAATAGTTTAGGAATGTATAGCTTTTATTAACCATAACATTGAAGTTTTTTTTTTTTCTAAACTGTGTTAAACATGTGACACCAAATGAATTGTTTGTTAGTTCTCTTCTCTGTATAGGCACTAAAACTACAATGGTGGCCATCTTGGCAGCCATTTTTGAATTCTGGGTAATATCAAGTTATTCCATGTAACATGTTGTCACTCTAGAAGTAAACAGGAAAGAAAATCTCGTCTCAAAAAGTAAGCTGTAAAACATTATTTTATCACGACATGACCATACAAAATCACCTGTTTTGTGCCCGAGTCACCACTCTAGAAGATACAAGTGTCAAAAAGCATAAAAACTATCAACATTGGCCGTAAATGGACACATTCGGTGTTAACTTTTGTGTAAATGTAACTGGCGAGAAGACAATTCAAAATGGCGGTCGTTTTCATTATTTTCAAAAGCAATAAAAAAAATATACACCACTTAGCTATACACAAAAGTCACAATGACAGTGATCAGATTGATATTAGTAAAACTATCCATGATTAACTTTGAGATGTTGTCGGCCAGCAAACTAAATGTCATGAAAATGCTCACAGACCTCCACCACATAAAACGGCCCGTGAAAACCTGAGTATTAAAGGCCCTTTCATGAGCCAAAGACATCATACTAACTGAAGATTGTGTCAAACAAACTCAGTACTGGGGAGGCTACGACATCAGATTTTTCAGCTGCCTCCTCCTGTACTACTCCAATGCCCTTGGATACAGCAAAGGGGTTCACCTTTAACGGTGTCTTGTCAGGAGTCTCGATCACAAGGAAAAGCGGCCAATACTCAATCGATGCAGAAGGTCTGTGATCAGTATCAATAGGGTCAATTCCAAGTGGACATTTTGGGTTTTGGGGCGGAATTTGATAGGTGTAAGCCATGGTTAGTGTAATATGGTTCATCATCCGAGCCACCCACCCACAACGGAGTATCACAAGGACAATGCTAAAAGCAAGTGGGTCTCCAACTTACAGCACCAAGGATACCCGGATGATCTACTCAAGAAGAATTAATATTAATATTTCTACCAGATTGGCCCATGAGCCATATTAACTACGAGGTCAAAAATATCGGGGTTCATATTTTTCATACGATGACCTAGGGGAAAATATTACTTTGTCATGGTGAGGTGATGTCGTGAGCAATGCAAGGACGCCACGTCTCCCCCATAACGTTGAGTTCTAAATGAGGCCATTGTGGGTAACCAGCCCATGTTTGAAAGTTGAGTTTGGTAATAGATAGGCACACTCGTGCCTAAATATCTGTATATCCCTCGCTTCCGTTCGGGGAATACCAACATTCCAACTTGTGTCGTAAACATAGTTTCACATTAATTAGCAACAGCCTTAACAATAATAAACGTATTGCATTGTGCTTACGACAACTTTCAGGGTGTATTGCACTCTGTAGACAGGTGTAAGTTGTGGTAAGTTGTCAAAGTTAGGTGTAAATGGAAAATTAATGTCAGTTATATATTCTTTGTATCTGAACGTTAGATCGTTTGTTAGCGTTGGCGGCTATTTTAGTGAATCCTTTAAGAATAATTCGGATTTAACGCAAGGCGATGTTTTGTCTCCAATTCTATTTTCATTTTATCTCAGTGATTTTGAGACCCCCTTTTTTGAAGATAGCTGAATTTCTTATAAATGTAAATCCCTAAGTATTTCTCTGTTACTGTATGCAGACGACGTGTCCTAATTTCTGAATCAGTTGATGGTTCACAAAAGCAGTTAGATTCGTTGTTGAATTACTCCACTGTAGTTAAAAACTATACATGTAATTCTATGGCTTATGCAGAATTGGGTCGTTTCCCTCGCATATATCAGAGACAATTTAACATGATAAAGTATTGGTGCAAGTTGCTTCAAACAAATGATCTTATCCTTCGAAATTATTATGAATGTCTTTTGTGAGAAGTAAAGACCCGTCGTGTTAATAGCTGGGCGTATCAGGGGAACAATATTTAATCTAACATTGGTATCAATGAATTATGACATAGAGATGAAGTATGTCCTGCATACCTACCTTCTTACATACGAAGTTTCGATCAAGCATCTCAAGAGATTGTTGTTATTTATCCAATTGATCAGAATGTGTAATTTACATAAATATTATTGATATTTGCACTCTGCTGTATTACCTATGTAAAGCTTTCCCGCACATCTTCGGGAAATATTTATCTAAATTCCGACGTAAATCTCGTAATTCAACTATAGAAACAGCATGTTGAAATAACAGAAAAAACTGTGTTTTTTGTGAAGACGACATTGAAGACGAGTTGCATTTTATATTAGTATGTCGCTATTTTATTAATTACAGAAAACTGTACATAAAACCATATTACTACAGATGCCATATTACTAAGATATAAAACCATATTAGTACAATGCATAAACGCATTCAACTTGTAAGTGTTAGAAATGTAAAACAGTTGTGTAATTTAGGTGAATATTTGTATAAAGCTTCTTGTCTCAGAAATGACAGAAATGAAATGATGCTATATAATAAGGTACTTTCTGTACATTCTACATTATAATCAATGTTTCGTCATCCACCTGTGCCAACGTTCGTCTTTGTAGGCACCACTGATTGTCTGTAAAGGTAAATTATGGATCTGATTCTGACATGGGCACTCATACAATGGTATAATACATCACTTCATATAATGGTATAATACATCACTTCATATAATGGTATAATACATCACCTGAATCATCCAAACGTTCATCGATAGGTAGGGGTGGCCATTCTTCACTGAGTCGTGTTTGCATTATCCCAAGATTGATACTAAATGTGATTTCAGACACGTATAAGGAGGAACCATTGTTATACCATTCAGTAAGTTAGACTGGTTTAACGGAATGGAATCGATGACGAACAGATTGGAATAGACAAGGCAGGACGAATGACGAGCCGAACCTAAGTATGGGAAATTGACGGGGGCTGTTTTGGAAATAGCACTATGCAATTTGTGTCAGCGGTTTCTGGAAAGCAAATTAAGAGTTACTGGAGAAGCGATAGATTTCATGCCTTTCAAATACACGACAAGTTGTACCACGGGGCGTTCAGATCAGATGTGATTTCATTCCGAATTTAAACACGTTTTCTTTCAACATAACGGTTCCGGTGACTTTTATTTTCTATGCAGTCATTCTTGTGAATTGGTGGATGTTTTGGTGTACTCATGTATGCGTGTGGCGGTGCGCCATGCATTTGTGGATGTGATGGTGGTGGCTCATATATACCGATGGTGGTGCCCAGTGCATTGGTGGATGTTGTGGTGTGCTCATGTATGCCTTTGGCGGTGCCCCATGCATTGGTGGATGTTGTGGTCTACTCATGTATGCCGCTGGTGGTGCGCCATGCATTGGTGGATGTTATGGTGTACTCATGTATGTCAGTGGTGGTGCCCCATGGTTTGGTGGATGTTGTGGTGCACTGAAGTATGCAGGTGCCGGTGTGCTATCCATTGGTGGATGTGATGGTGGTGTCTCATGTATGCCTGTGGTGGTGCCCCATGCATTGGTGGATGTTGTGGTGTACTCATGTATGCCGGTGGCGGTGCCCCATGCATTTGTGGATGTTGTGGTGTACTCATGTATGCCTTTGGCGGTGCCCCATGCATTGGTGGATGTTGTGGTCTACTCATGTAAGCCGGTGGTGCTGCGCCATTCATTGGTGGATGTTGTCGTGTGCTCATGTATGCCGGTGTCGGTGCACCATGCATTGGTGGATGTTGTTATGTACACATGTATGAATGTGGTGGTCCCCATGCATTGGTGGATGTTGTGGCTTACTCATGTATGCCGGTGGTGGTACCCCATGCATTGGTGGATATTGTGGTGTACTCATGTATGCCGTTGGGGGTGCACGATCCATTGATGGATGTTGTGGCGTACTCATGAATGCTGGTGACGGTGCGCCATGCATTGGTGGATGTTGTGGTGTACTCCTGAATGTCAGTGACGGTGTGCCATGCATTGGTGGATGTTGTGGTGTACTCCTGTATGTCGGTGGTGGTGTGCTATGCATTGGTGGATGTTGTGGTGTACTCATGTATGCCGGTGGCGTTGTGCCATTCATTGGTGGATGTGATGGTGGTGGCTCATGTATACCAATAGTGGTGCACCATGCATTGGTGGATGTTTTGGTGTACTCATGTATGCCAGTTGTGGTGCACCATGCATTGGTAGATTTTGTGGTGTACTCATGTATGCCGATGGCGTTGCGCCGTGCATTGGTGGATGTGATGCTGGTGTCTCATGTATGAGGGTGCTTTTGCCCCGTACATTGGTGAATGTTGTGGTGTACTCATGTATGTCAGTGGCGGTGTGCCATGCATTGGCGGATGTGATGGTGGTGTCTCTTGTATGAGTGTGCTGGTGTCCGATGCATTGCTGGATGTTGTGGTGTACTCATGTATGCAGGTGGCGGTGCGCCATGCATTGCTGGATATGATGGTGCTGTCTCATGTATGAGGGTGGCCTTGCACAATGAATTAGTGGATGTGATGGTGGTGTCTCATGTATGCCGGTGGCGGTGGACGATGCATTGGTGGATGTTGTGGTGTACTCATGTATGCCGATGGCGGTGCCCCATGCATTGGTGGATGTGATGCTGGTGTCTCATGTATGAGGGTGCTTTTCCCCGTGCATTGGTGAATGTTGTGGTGTACTCATGTATATCAGTGGCTGTGTGCCATGCATTGGCGGATGTGATGGTGGTGTCCCTTGTATGATTGTGCTGGTGTCCGATGCATTGGTGGATGTTGTGGTGTACTCATGTATGCCGGTGGCGGTGTGCCATACATTGGTGGATGTTGAGGTGTACTCATGTATGCCAGTGGTCTTGCGCCATACATTGGTGGATGTGATGGTGGTGTCTCGGTGGACGATGCATTGGTGGATGTTGTGGTGTACTCATATATGCCAGTGGCTTTGACCCATGCATTGGTGGATGTTCTTGTGTCCTCGTGTATGCCGTTGGCAGTGTGCTATGCATTGGTGGATGTGATGGTGGTGGCTTATGTATGCCTGTGGTGTTGCCCCATGCATTGGTGGATGTTGTGGTGTATTGATGTATGCCAGTGGCGGTGAACGATCAATTGGTGGATGTTGTTGTGTACTGTATGTCGGTGGTGGTGTCCCATGCATTGGTGGATGTGATGGTTGTGTCTCATGTATGCCGGTGGCGGTGCACGATACATTGGTGGATGTTGTGGTGTACTCATGTATGCCGGTTTCGGTGCGCCATGCATTGCTGGATGTTGTGGTGTACTCATGTATGCCGGTGGCTTTGACCCATGCATTGGTGGATGATCTGTTGTCCTCATGTATGCCGGTGGCAGTGCGCCATGCATTGGTGGATGTTGTGGTGTACTCATGTATGCCGTTGGCAGTGTGCTATGCATTGGTGGATGTGATGGTGCCGGCTTATGTATGCCTGTGGTGTTGCCCCATGCATTGGTGGATGTTGTGGTGTATTGATGTATGCCGGTGGCGGTGAACGATCAATTGGTGGATGTTGTGGTGTACTCATGTATGCCGTTGGCGGTGCACCATGCATTGGTGGATCTGATGATTGTGTCTCATGTATGAGGGTACTGGTGCTACATGCATTGGTGGATGTTGTGGTGTACTCCTGTATGTCGGTGGCTGTGCCCCATGCATTGCTGGATGTTGTGGTGTCCTCATGTATGCCGGTGGCTTTGACCCGTGCATTGGTGGATGATCTGTTGTCCTCATGTATGCCGGTGGCAGTGCGCAATGCATTGGTGGATGTTGAGGTGTACTCATGTATGCCGTTGGCAGTGTGCTATGCATTGGTGGATGTGATGGTGCCGGCTTATGTATGCCTGTGGTGTTGCCCCATGCATTGGTGGATGTTGTGGTGTATTGATGTATGCCGGTGGCAGTGAACGATCAATTGGTGGATGTTGTGGTGTACTCATGTATGCCGTTGGCGGTGCACCATGCATTGGTGGATCTGATGGTTGTGTCTCATGTATGAGGGTACTGGTGCTACATGCATTGGTGGATGTCGTGGTGTACTCCTGTGTGTCGGTGGCGGTGCGCCATACATTGGTGGATGTTGTGGTGTACTCATGTATGTCGTTGGCGGTGCGCCATGCATTGGTGGATGTGATGGTTGTGTCTCATGTATGAGGGTGCTTTTGCCCCGTGCATTAGTGAATGTTGTGGTGTTCTCATGTATGTCAGTGGCGGTGTGCCATGCATTGGAGGATGTGATGGTGGTGTCTCTTGTATGATTGTGCTGGTGTCCGATGCATTGCTGGATGTTGTGGTGTACTCATGTATGCCGGTTTCGGTGCGCCATGCATTGCTGGATGTTGAGGTGTACTCATGTATGCCAGTGGCCTTGCGCCATGCATTGATGGATGTGATGGTGGTGTCTCATGTATGCCAGTGGCAGTGCACCATGCATTGGTGGATGTTGTGGTCTACTCATGTAAGCCGGTGGTGGTGCGCCATTCATTGGTGGATGTTGTCGTGTGCTCATGTATGCCGGTGTCGGTGCACCATGCATTGGTGGATGTTGTTATGTACACATGTATGAATGTGGTGGTGCCCCATGCATTGGTGGATGTTGTGGCTTACTCATGTATGCCGGTGGTGGTACCCCATGCATTGGTGGATATTGTGGTGTACTCATGTATGCCGTTGGGGGTGCACGATCCATTGATGGATGTTGTGGCGTACTCATGAATGCTGGTGACGGTGCGCCATGCATTGGTGGATGTTGTGGTGTACTCCTGAATGTCAGTGACGGTGTGCCATGCATTGGTGGATGTTGTGGTGTACTCCTGTATGTCGGTGGTGGTGTGCTATGCATTGGTGGATGTTGTGGTGTACTCATGTATGCCGGTGGCGTTGTGCCATTCATTGGTGGATGTGATGGTGGTGGCTCATGTATACCAATAGTGGTTCACCATGGATTGGTGTATGTTTTGGTGTGCTCATGTATGCCGGTGGTGGTGCACCATGCATTGGTGGATGTTTTGGTGTACTCATGTATGCCAGTTGTGGTGCACCATGCATTGGTAGATTTTGTGGTGTACTCATGTATGCCGATGGCGTTGCGCCGTGCATTGGTGGATGTGATGCTGGTGTCTCATGTATGAGGGTGCTTTTGCCCCGTACATTGGTGAATGTTGTGGTGTACTCATGTATGTCAGTGGCGGTGTGCCATGCATTGGCGGATGTGATGGTGGTGTCTCTTGTATGAGTGTGCTGGTGTCCGATGCATTGCTGGATGTTGTGGTGTACTCATGTATGCAGGTGGCGGTGCGCCATGCATTGCTGGATATGATGGTGCTGTCTCATGTATGAGGGTGGCCTTGCACCATGAATTAGTGGATGTGATGGTGGTGTCTCATGTATGCCGGTGGCGGTGGACGATGCATTGGTGGATGTTGTGGTGTACTCATGTATATCAGTGGCGGTGTGCCATGCATTGGCGGATGTTGAGGTGTACTCATGTATGCCAGTGGTCTTGCGCCATACATTGGTGGATGTGATGGTGGTGTCTCGGTGGACGATGCATTGGTGGATGTTGTGGTGTACTCATATATGCCAGTGGCTTTTACCCATGCATTGGTGGATGTTCTGGTGTCCTCGTGTATGCCGTTGGCAGTGTGCTATGCATTGGTGGATGTGATGGTGGTGGCTTATGTATGCCTGTGGTGTTGCCCCATGCATTGGTGGATGTTGTGGTGTATTGATGTATGCCAGTGGCGGTGAACGATCAATTGGTGGATGTTGTTGTGTACTGTATGTCGGTGGTGGTGTCCCATGCATTGGTGGATGTGATGGTTGTGTCTCATGTATGCCGGTGGCGGTGCACGATACATTGGTGGATGTTGTGGTGTACTCATGTATGCCGGTTTCGGTGCGCCATGCATTGCTGGATGTTGTGGTGTACTCATGTATGCCGGTGGCTTTGACCCATGCATTGGTGGATGATCTGTTGTCCTCATGTATGCCGGTGGCAGTGCGCCATGCATTGGTGGATGTTGTGGTGTACTCATGTATGCCGTTGGCAGTGTGCTATGCATTGGTGGATGTGATGGTGCCGGCTTATGTATGCCTGTGGTGTTGCCCCATGCATTGGTGGATGTTGTGGTGTATTCATGTATGCCGGTGGCGGTGAACGATCAATTGGTGGATGTTGTGGTGTACTCATGTATGCCGTTGGCGGTGCACCATGCATTGGTGGATCTGATGATTGTGTCTCATGTATGAGGGTACTGGTGCTACATGCATTGGTGGATGTTGTGGTGTACTCCTGTATGTCGGTGGCTGTGCCCCATGCATTGCTGGATGTTGTGGTGTCCTCATGTATGCCGGTGGCTTTGACCCGTGCATTGGTGGATGATCTGTTGTCCTCATGTATGCCGGTGGCAGTGCGCAATGCATTGGTGGATGTTGTGGTGTATTGATGTATGCCGGTGGCGGTGAACGATCAATTGGTGGATGTTGTGGTGTACTCATGTATGCCGTTGGCGGTGCACCATGCATTGGTGGATCTGATGGTTGTGTCTCATGTATGAGGGTACTGGTGCTACATGCATTGGTGGATGTCGTGGTGTACTCCTGTGTGTCGGTGGCGGTGCGCCATGCATTGGTGGATGTTGTGGTGTACTCATGTATGTCGTTGGCGGTGCGCCATGCATTGGTGGATGTGATGGTTGTGTCTCATGTATGAGGGTGCTTTTGCCCCGTGCATTAGTGAATGTTGTGGTGTTCTCATGTATGTCAGTGGCGGTGTGCCATGCATTGGAGGATGTGATGGTGGTGTCTCTTGTATGATTGTGCTGGTGTCCGATGCATTGCTGGATGTTGTGGTGTACTCATGTATGCCGGTTTCGGTGCGCCATGCATTGCTGGATGTTGAGGTGTACTCATGTATGCCAGTGGCCTTGCGCCATGCATTGATGGATGTGATGGTGGTGTCTCATGTATGCCAGTGGCAGTGCACCATGCATTGGTGGATGTTGTGGTGTACTCATGTATGCCTTTGGCGGTGCCCCATGCATTGGTGGATGTTGTGGTCTACTCATGTAAGCCGGTGGTGGTGCGCCATTCATTGGTGGATGTTGTCGTGTGCTCATGTATGCCGGTGTCGGTGCACCATGCATTGGTGGATGTTGTTATGTACACATGTATGAATGTGGTGGTGCCCCATGCATTGGTGGATGTTGTGGCTTACTCATGTATGCCGGTGGTGGTACCCCATGCATTGGTGGATATTGTGGTGTACTCATGTATGCCGTTGGGGGTGCACGATCCATTGATGGATGTTGTGGCGTACTCATGAATGCTGGTGACGGTGCGCCATGCATTGGTGGATGTTGTGGTGTACTCCTGAATGTCAGTGACGGTGTGCCATGCATTGGTGGATGTTGTGGTGTACTCCTGTATTTCGGTGGTGGTGTGCTATGCATTGGTGGATGTTGTGGTGTACTCATGTATGCCGGTGGCGTTGTGCCATTCATTGGTGGATGTGATGGTGGTGGCTCATGTATACCAATAGTGGTGCACCATGCATTGGTGTATGTTTTGGTGTGCTCATGTATGCCGGTGGTGGTGCACCATGCATTGGTGGATGTTTTGGTGTACTCATGTATGCCAGTTGTGGTGCACCATGCATTGGTAGATTTTGTGGTGTACTCATGTATGCCGATGGCGTTGCGCCGTGCATTGGTGGATGTGATGCTGGTGTCTCATGTATGAGGGTGCTTTTGCCCCGTACATTGGTGAATGTTGTGGTGTACTCATGTATGTCAGTGGCGGTGTGCCATGCATTGGCGGATGTGATGGTGGTGTCTCTTGTATGAGTGTGCTGGTGTCCGATGCATTGCTGGATGTTGTGGTGTACTCATGTATGCAGGTGGCGGTGCGCCATGCATTGCTGGATATGATGGTGCTGTCTCATGTATGAGGGTGGCCTTGCACCATGAATTAGTGGATGTGATGGTGGTGTCTCATGTATGCCGGTGGCGGTGGACGATGCATTGGTGGATGTTGTGGTGTACTCATGTATATCAGTGGCGGTGTGCCATGCATTGGCGGATGTGATGGTGGTGTCCCTTGTATGATTGTGCTGGTGTCCGATGCATTGGTGGATGTTGTGGTGTACTCATGTATGCCGGTGGCGGTGTGCCATACATTGGCGGATGTTGAGGTGTACTCATGTATGCCAGTGGTCTTGCGCCATACATTGGTGGATGTGATGGTGGTGTCTCGGTGGACGATGCATTGGTGGATGTTGTGGTGTACTCATATATGCCAGTGGCTTTTACCCATGCATTGGTGGATGTTCTGGTGTCCTCGTGTATGCCGTTGGCAGTGTGCTATGCATTGGTGGATGTGATGGTGGTGGCTTATGTATGCCTGTGGTGTTGCCCCATGCATTGGTGGATGTTGTGGTGTATTGATGTATGCCAGTGGCGGTGAACGATCAATTGGTGGATGTTGTTGTGTACTGTATGTCGGTGGTGGTGTCCCATGCATTGGTGGATGTGATGGTTGTGTCTCATGTATGCCGGTGGCGGTGCACGATACATTGGTGGATGTTGTGGTGTACTCATGTATGCCGGTTTCGGTGCGCCATGCATTGCTGGATGTTGTGGTGTACTCATGTATGCCGGTGGCTTTGACCCATGCATTGGTGGATGATCTGTTGTCCTCATGTATGCCGGTGGCAGTGCGCCATGCATTGGTGGATGTTGTGGTGTACTCATGTATGCCGTTGGCAGTGTGCTATGCATTGGTGGATGTGATGGTGCCGGCTTATGTATGCCTGTGGTGTTGCCCCATGCATTGGTGGATGTTGTGGTGTATTCATGTATGCCGGTGGCGGTGAACGATCAATTGGTGGATGTTGTGGTGTACTCATGTATGCCGTTGGCGGTGCACCATGCATTGGTGGATCTGATGATTGTGTCTCATGTATGAGGGTACTGGTGCTACATGCATTGGTGGATGTTGTGGTGTACTCCTGTATGTCGGTGGCTGTGCCCCATGCATTGCTGGATGTTGTGGTGTCCTCATGTATGCCGGTGGCTTTGACCCGTGCATTGGTGGATGATCTGTTGTCCTCATGTATGCCGGTGGCAGTGCGCAATGCATTGGTGGATGTTGTGGTGTATTGATGTATGCCGGTGGCGGTGAACGATCAATTGGTGGATGTTGTGGTGTACTCATGTATGCCGTTGGCGGTGCACCATGCATTGGTGGATCTGATGGTTGTGTCTCATGTATGAGGGTACTGGTGCTACATGCATTGGTGGATGTCGTGGTGTACTCCTGTGTGTCGGTGGCGGTGCGCCATGCATTGGTGGATGTTGTGGTGTACTCATGTATGTCGTTGGCGGTGCGCCATGCATTGGTGGATGTGATGGTTGTGTCTCATGTATGAGGGTGCTTTTGCCCCGTGCATTAGTGAATGTTGTGGTGTTCTCATGTATGTCAGTGGCGGTGTGCCATGCATTGGAGGATGTGATGGTGGTGTCTCTTGTATGATTGTGCTGGTGTCCGATGCATTGCTGGATGTTGTGGTGTACTCATGTATGCCGGTTTCGGTGCGCCATGCATTGCTGGATGTTGAGGTGTACTCATGTATGCCAGTGGCCTTGCGCCATGCATTGATGGATGTGATGGTGGTGTCTCATGTATGCCAGTGGCAGTGCACCATGCATTGGTGGATGTTGTGGTGTACTCATGTATGCCTTTGGCGGTGCCCCATGCATTGGTGGATGTTGTGGTCTACTCATGTAAGCCGGTGGTGGTGCGCCATTCATTGGTGGATGTTGTCGTGTGCTCATGTATGCCGGTGTCGGTGCACCATGCATTGGTGGATGTTGTTATGTACACATGTATGAATGTGGTGGTGCCCCATGCATTGGTGGATGTTGTGGCTTACTCATGTATGCCGGTGGTGGTACCCCATGCATTGGTGGATATTGTGGTGTACTCATGTATGCCGTTGGGGGTGCACGATCCATTGATGGATGTTGTGGCGTACTCATGAATGCTGGTGACGGTGCGCCATGCATTGGTGGATGTTGTGGTGTACTCCTGAATGTCAGTGACGGTGTGCCATGCATTGGTGGATGTTGTGGTGTACTCCTGTATTTCGGTGGTGGTGTGCTATGCATTGGTGGATGTTGTGGTGTACTCATGTATGCCGGTGGCGTTGTGCCATTCATTGGTGGATGTGATGGTGGTGGCTCATGTATACCAATAGTGGTGCACCATGCATTGGTGTATGTTTTGGTGTGCTCATGTATGCCGGTGGTGGTGCACCATGCATTGGTGGATGTTTTGGTGTACTCATGTATGCCAGTTGTGGTGCACCATGCATTGGTAGATTTTGTGGTGTACTCATGTATGCCGATGGCGTTGCGCCGTGCATTGGTGGATGTGATGCTGGTGTCTCATGTATGTCAGTGGCGGTGTGCCATGCATTGGCGGATGTGATGGTGGTGTCTCTTGTATGAGTGTGCTGGTGTCCGATGCATTGCTGGATGTTGTGGTGTACTCATGTATGCAGGTGGCGGTGCGCCATGCATTGCTGGATATGATGGTGCTGTCTCATGTATGAGGGTGGCCTTGCACCATGAATTAGTGGATGTGATGGTGGTGTCTCATGTATGCCGGTGGCGGTGGACGATGCATTGGTGGATGTGATGCTGGTGTCTCATGTATGAGGGTGCTTTTGCCCCGTGCATTGGTGAATGTTGTGGTGTACTCATGTATATCAGTGGCGGTGTGCCATGCATTGGCGGATGTGATGGTGGTGTCCCTTGTATGATTATGCTGGTGTCCGATGCATTGGTGGATGTTGTGGTGTACTCATGTATGCCGGTGGCGGTGTGCCATACATTGGTGGATGTTGAGGTGTACTCATGTATGCCAGTGGTCTTGCGCCATGCATTGGTGGATGTGATGGTGGTGTCTCGGTGGACGATGCATTGGTGGATGTTGTGGTGTACTCATATATGCCAGTGGTTTTGACCCATGCATTGGTGGATGTTCTGGTGTCCTCGTGTATGCCGTTGGCAGTGTGCTATGCATTGGTGGATGTGATGGTGGTGGCTTATGTATGCCTGTGGTGTTGCCCCATGCATTGGTGGATGTTGTGGTGTATTGATGTATGCCAGTGGCGGTGAACGATCAATTGGTGGATGTTGTTGTGTACTGTATGTCGGTGGTGGTGTCCCATGCATTGGTGGATGTGATGGTTGTGTCTTATGTATGCCGGTGGCGGTGCACGATACATTGGTGGATGTTGTGGTGTACTCATGTATGCCGGTTTCGGTGCGCCATGCATTGCTGGATGTTGTGGTGTACTCATGTATGCCGGTGGCTTTGACCCATGCATTGGTGGATGATCTGTTGTCCTCATGTATGCCGGCGGCAGTGCGCCATGCATTGGTGGATGTTGTGGTGTACTCATGTATGCCGTTGGCAGTGTGCTATGCATTGGTGGATGTGATGGTGCCGGCTTATGTATGCCTGTGGTGTTGCCCCATGCATTGGTGGATGTTGTGGTGTATTCATGTATGCCGGTGGCGGTGAACGATCAATTGGTGGATGTTGTGGTGTACTCATGTATGCCGTTGGCGGTGCACCATGCATTGGTGGATCTGATGATTGTGTCTCATGTATGAGGGTACTGGTGCTACATGCATTGGTGGATGTTGTGGTGTACTCCTGTATGTCGGTGGCTGTGCCCCATGCATTGCTGGATTTTGTGGTGTCCTCATGTATGCCGGTGGCTTTGACCCGTGCATTGGTGGATGATCTGTTGTCCTCATGTATGCCGGTGGCAGTGCGCAATGCATTGGTGGATGTTGAGGTGTACTCATGTATGCCGTTGGCAGTGTGCTATGCATTGGTGGATGTGATGGTGCCGGCTTATGTATGCCTGTGGTGTTGCCCCATGCATTGGTGGATGTTGTGGTGTATTGATGTATGCCGGTGGCGGTGAACGATCAATTGGTGGATGTTGTGGTGTACTCATGTATGCCGGTTTCGGTGCGCCATGCATTGCTGGATGTTGTGGTGTACTCATGTATGCCGGTGGCTTTGACCCATGCATTGGTGGATGTTCTGGTGTCTTCATGTATGCGGGTGGTGGTACACCATGCATTGGTGGATGTTGTGGTGTACTCATGTATGCCGTTGGCGATGCCCCATGCATTGGTGGATGTGATGCTGGATGTTGTGGTGTACTCATGTATGCCGGTGGCTTTGACCCATGCATTGGTGGATGTTCTGGTGTCTTCATGTATGCCGGTTTCGGTGCGCCGTGCATTGCTGGATTTTGTGGTGTACTCATGTATGCCGGTGGCTTTGACCCATGCATTGGTGGATGTTTTGGTGTACTCATGTATGGCGTTCACGGTGCGCCATGCATTGGTGGATGTGATGGTTGTGTCTCATGTATGAGGGTACTGGTGCTACATGCATTGCTGGATGTTGTGGTGTCCTCATGTATGGCGGTGACGGTGCGCCATGCATTGGTGCATGTTGTGGTGTATTCATGTATGCCGTTGGCGGTGCACGATCCATTGGTGGATGTTGTGGTGTAATCATGCACGTATACACATCGACCAGCTGGGCGGATTACGGTTTTTAATGTCATCAATCCTAACATTGACCAGTACCAAATCCTCGAACGCCAGCATTGTTGCCGCTGAATGTGTGTCTAAATTACCCTTGTTCAAATTTGAGATCTGAACTAGGCCAAAGGTAACTGAAGCCCGACACGTAAAACCAGAGATAAAAAGCTTTTTTGAGAAAGAGAAAACAACTCTGGAACCGTGCTCCCTCAACGTATGCAACGCTACCTATTCTTTTGGGGGTTTACAGCAATAGACAGGCATGGTTCATTGTCAAAAAATGTACGAATAGTAAAACATCCACATCCCGTTCCAGAAGAATCTTCTGTCCATGGAATGACTTCTTGGCAGTCGCCCTGCCTCTGGGGAACTTCAGGGTCCATTTCCGTCCCAAGGACGATGGCATCCACGCTCCTGATAACAAAGGCAAACATATTTCACATCATTGGTACTGTGTGTATCGATGCAAAATATATGCCTCCACGAGAAAACAGTTCAAACATGAAACTCAAGTTGTGACTTTGCAGTAGACGTCATTGTAAACAATGTATATGCTTTTTCGCGAGAAAACGCTGTAACCTGAAACACAAGTTGTAACTTGCTCATGACGTCAACGTTAACAAGAGCATATTGTATGTTGTCTTCAAAAGAGAGACTTGCCTTCCTGATAGTCTGGCTTTGTGGTCGCTGTCCTGCACCAGAAGAGTCCTCGATCCATTTCTGTCCATGGAATATCTTCTTGGCAGTCGTCTTGCCTCTGGGGAACTTCAGGGTCCATTTCCGCCCTCAGTACGAGGGTATCCACGTTACTAATAGTAAAGATAACGAAAAGGTTAATGTTTCATATCACTGATACTTACTACATCGATAATGAATATCAAAAGTATATGCTTTTTCGTGAGAAAAAATGCTGTAACCTGAAACACAAGTTGTAACTTGCTCATGACGTCATTGTCAACAAGAGCATATTGTATGTTGTCTTCAAAAGATAGTTTGGAGAACTTGCCTTCCTGGTAGTCTGGCTTTGTGGCCGCCTTCTCTCCTCTGCAAGCATGCAATGAAGGGCCATACACTCCCGTTTAAAGTTCCTCTTACAAACCGTATTTGATGCTTTTGCTTGATGTTCCACCTGAATGAGCCATTGTGAAAGGAACACCAGAAATGTCAATGTGCTAATCAGGATTGATGGAAAATCCATTCAGCTTCCAATTTAATGACGTGTCATGTCTGTATCTTATGAACATTGCAAGTGGAGTTGTTGTCCCAAGGGATATAATTCACAGCTTCTTGCATGTTGAACAGAGCAAAATGATTAATATCATATGTAGTCAGCTGAACTCTTCCAAAACAAGCTTTTAGTCACCTTTACATCGATTGAACCTGAAACTGACAATCTCCTCTTCTACATTGATTCCCCCAAAGTCTGTAAAGCCCAGGGTTGAGAAGCTCAACACAGCAAATGGGCCACAATTTTAATATTCACGAAACAGTCTTTACATCTTGTGGACAGGTTCATAATGCTATGTATCTAACACATAATCTAGTATTGACAAAACCTCCCACTAACATCCAACAGTCTAAAACGTCTTATTGAGCGAGTTAACTACCATGTGCATGTGTGGATACAACCAATCATGAAGCCAGATAAAGTTGGGCAGTTGGCCATGGTTGGAGCATTTATGATGGTCAGCTTATCCCTTTTTTGGTGCTCTGATGTCAAGAGATTCTGCTCCCCGCGGATTGGTTGAACTGTCAACAGAGAGATCTATGTCAATGCAGACGAACTGATTTATTGTGCACAGAGACATGTCTTTTTGTATGACAGGTGAGTGTTGCCCAAACAGCTTTGGCTCTTAGATGACTCCAATTCTGACATGATGTAACGTTTGATATGAAAGAAAGTGAAGAGGAGGGTTAATTGTAAGCTCCTGAATGTATCAAACGTGATCAAGAGTTATCTGACAGAGCCGTTTGAATGGCTACAACAGCTACTCCCGACCCTGTACAGCCAGAGCCGAGACGCAGTTATCGGCCGTGAAGCATAGTTTTCTAACACTTTTGATGATGTTATTTCATCAAATATTTTGGGCAAATGACGCTTTCATAAACCATACCACTGAAGTTTAGTGGTTTTTCGATACTGTACAAAACGTTTGACATCAAATGAATTGTTCACACACTTAGTCCTCAGCTATGTATAAGTAGTAAAACTGCAATGCGGTCATCTTGGCAGCCATTTTGAATTCTGGGTAATATGAAATAATTCCATATAACATGCTGTCACTCTAGAAGTGAACAGGAAACAAAAACAACTGATTCTAGTTACAAGAATAATGTAAACTTTCAATAAATAAATCACCACCGCACATTTCCATGAAAAGTCGGAGAATCGCTAAAATCCCCTGTCTCAAAGAATAAGCTGTAAGACAGTATATTACCACACCATGACCATACAAAATTACTTGTTTTGTGCCCAAGCCACCACTCTAGAAGAGACAAGTGTCAAAAAACATCACATGTATCAACTTTGGATGTAAATGGACACATTCGGTGTTAATTTGTATGTTAAGTTAACTGATTCATGCTTATAATGCATGCCTCCTCCTTCATGCGAATGATAGTGGAACACTTGTAGATCCCTTGAGGAGGACGTAAAAGTACACTGGCACACGAGTTGCCTCCCTTACATACTATCCCGGCAAAAAAGGCACATTACCAACCACGTCTGTCACCCTCCCCTCCATCGCTCTAGTGAACGGTTGTGGAGGCACCTGGAGTCCATATTCGTCACATATCCCTTGTATTTTCCATCCTTTATCCACTTCTTCGCTGCTTACGGCTTTTGGTCAACAATTGTTATCATTATGGCTTAAACTTATTGCTATATTTTACGTATTTTTTACGTTGTTAGTCATGCATTCATCTTGTGCGCGTGTGTTTCATTTAATGAAATTGTCGCTGTAGGCATAAAACATCGATTTTAATCAGGAAATTACATTTTGCAGTACGTTCGCGTGCTTTATGTTTTTGTCAGGAGGAGGATTCGGTGGAACTGAGCCGAACTGTCCCGATAGCGCTTCCTGTTGCAGTTGCGGCACACAAGTACGACATTGAATTTGTTTTCTTTAAAACTGTTTAAATCTGTTTCTATAGTTGATGAAAACCTGTGTTTTTGCACCAGCAAAATTACCAGTCACGATTACACTATGTACCGTTTTATGGCCAATGTTTCGTCATAAGGACTTACAAATGGCAGAAAGAATTGAGCGGATTTCGGACAGTTATTCTGTTGACATGGCCTAATAAGATTTCGCATACATCGTCAGAATAATAATAAACAAAAATTCATACCGTTGATTAGCCAGGTCTGTAGCCGAACATGTAGTACTATCTGTAGCAGAAATACTGTCCACATCATAACATTTAAGACTTGGCCGACCTGTCCGCTGCATGCTGGACAGGGATGAAGATATGGTGATAACAGGATCACGCCACGCTTTCACCGGGAGATATAAGGTATAGTTGCAACGCATGTGAGTTGGGAAATGCTGTGAATAAGTGTTGGTTTCTGCAACAATAAGCTATAGTTGGAATATTAGAAGATGACGTGTTTGGAATTTGTCTGCAGAGTATAGTCTTGGTTAGTCATACAAATGGTCATTTAGGTGCATACAAGTGTTGGAATTGGATGAAAAGAGAAATCAGTGGATGGGATAGGGGATGTAGTGAACATCGCACGCGTGGTTGATGGAATGAATATCTATCCTTGCCAATGGCATTCAGTGTAGTCACCAAACTCCATGAAAAACCTTTTTTTCTGCAACCTCGAGCTCAGTAGGTACCTGGTTATACTCGTGATCCGATTACGTCCATAGAACGTATGTGGGGAGGAGTCTGGCGCTTGAAATGTACGCTCATTACTCTAAAGACCAAGGTTCGTTTTCCCACATTATTAAAACATGTAAATAATTTCCGTTATATTTGTGGAATGTGACAGGGTGGTAACTTTGTACTCGTCGTTTTCTAAATATGTGTTTATATCCTTGTTAGATGGATGCAGGACATGCTAATATTGATCCAACCTGTTTTATTTATTTTCTTTACCACTGCCAAAATGATTTTGTAATAAACTATGCATTGTGCCAACAGGTTGGGTTTACATCCTCAGGAAGGATTATGGCGTAGGATGTGAAACTGTTCTCCAACTCTGGTTCAACAACTGCTCTTTCTGCAGAGGTAAGGCCAAGGGTATCATTAACAGAAACAAAGTAATATCATCAGTTTGGTTCGATATAATGTCAAAAAACGTTATTTAGATATGTAACGAAAGGTTCATGTTTGACTCTAAACTAGAAGGTCTTCATCGTCTTGCAGCCTGATGGATTGTACATATATTGTATCTACCTAGGTGATGGCGAAGGCCGTGTCTGGTATTGACAACACCGGCCTACTTCATTCCCCACATCACCGTCGCAGGCCGAATATGCAAGACGAACATCCCATCAACCACTGCGTTTCAGGGATTCGGAGAACCACAAGGCATGTTTGTGACCGAATCAGTTATCAACAAGATGGCCGACTTCCTCAAAATGCCAGGAGAAGTGGTAAGGGGTAGACACGGAAATAGAAAACCATGCTTCTGTGAATAAACTGATTGTGTGTTACATGTTAGACCGGGATCCGATAAGGTAGCCTAGTGGTTAAAGTGTTTGCTTGTCACACTGAAGACCCAGGTTCGATTGCCCACGTCTAGTGTTCCTCGCTGTGATGGTGGGAGAATATTGCTAAAAGCGGCATAGAATTGTGGCGTCGTTGTTATGATATATATTTAAGCTGCAACATATGAATCATTATATCTTGTACAGCTTGTGCTGCTTAGAGAATCAGGCATTCAGTCATTCTGAATGCAAAAACCATATATTATAGATTCTACCTTATAACACAAACAGTTATAGACAGTTCAGTACGTGTGAATATGTTTCGTTTCAGATATGTAACCAGCACTTGTACAAGGAATGGGAGCTAACCCATTATAACCAGGCCGTCACTGACGCGAACCTACCTCGACTATGGTCGGAATGTGTGTCACTAAGCTGTTTTGCACGGAGACGCAAAGAAGTAGACGCATTCAACAGGCATCTTTCTCTTTTTGATCTGACCCACTGTTCTGTCGTTTAAACAAGCCGTGCAGACGGAATGATCATCAAGAATGATCCATCGTCTATGGACTGTGGTGTATCTATCCTGATTGTACGTCTTCCTTGACAACCATTATAGCTGTTGTATTTCTGACGTTTATTGGACATTTCTTTCCTGACTAGCATTATACCTCTGCTTTTGTTCCATATAAGACTAATCGATACCGATTTTGTTTTTCATTCTTTATCATTTTTATTTCATTCATTCTCTCCATAATGGCTGCAATAAGAGGTCTATTCGGTATCACAAGAGCTGATAGTTTGATTAGTGGGAGTTGATTGTGTGTGTCCTGGTTGATTGTTTCTCATCGTTCTTCAGTCAGTCTTCGGTACACCACAGACAACCAAGTTACTGAATCTTGCGTTGGACAAAAGTAACTCGTGTTCGTGACATATGCCCCATATACGTGGGAGACTATGGCTGAGTGGGTTAGATAGCTGACTTTGTGTACTGACGATTACTTTGTTTACAAGAAGCCCGAGTCTCCTGGAGAGACCTCAACCTAACAAAAGTGAGAAACTGAAGTTCAAAGCATAACATATGTCACCCTTTCTAAATGGCATTGTGTAGTCATGGAAATATGTTCTGATAAGAGTGACTCACTAACCCACCTACCATTTCAGTTACAACCCCACCAACACGATCAGTTAGTCTGTTCGGATAGTTATATTGTTGTCAAGTTCAAATCTGTTATTTGTTTTTTTCTATTATAATGTTCCCGGTGCCTTCATTACGTGTTTGTATTGTCAGTTCCCGGAACCCGCGGAAGGCACTTACACACCATGGTTTATGGACTTGTGAGGCGGACCTGAAGGTAATATATATCCATATTAATGAGGAGAGTGTGTTTAATAGCCACTGTACCGTAACATGGTTGTTTATACATCTTGAAAGATGATTAGTGAATGCGTGAAATTTGCGTGTGTACAATTTTCATTTTCAAGCAAAAATAATTAAAAAGACGGATAGAAACAAACACTAACAATTGTGTGAAGCAATTTGATTGACAGATAAATAGTCCAAAGTGAGTTATTGACATTGAAAACAATCAAAATCCATTTCCATTTTAAGTTTAAGGTCCAAAAAAGTTTTCTTTTAATAAAATATGTATACATCACATTATTATCGAAACACCGATAATGCCATAGCACCAAATAGTATAAATATTCTCTTTACAATTATTGTGTGAGAAATGGTTTTGCCTGCTAGATGTCTATTTTTGAAACGTTTGTTAGCCTTCTTATTGCCTATCCAAACTGAAAGTTCACGATCCCCTACTTTTTTCTAAGAGTATATTTATATACCACTTATTGTTTTGCTTTCAAAACCTACATGTAAAACAACTTGTTCCTATAAGAATGTTTGAAATATATGATTAAGTGGTCATGTGATTCGAGGTACTTGCAAAAGTAGATAAATCATTTTTAATTAACCATGTCACTCCTCAACGTAATTACATGTAGATATTGATTCGAGCACAATTACGGGTTGCCACTGAGTGAATGATTGCTCTGGACTCACCAAATGTATTTGCTCGTTGGTTTTTATAACATTAAATTACGCATGATGCACGGACATTGCCGATGTTTAGCGAATGGAAATCGATGGAAGTGAGATAACTCTAAATCTGTCTTTCTTGTGTCGTCCGCTACATTTAGCGATGGCTACGAAAACTTTCAACACTCTTTCCAATAAATATATTTTGACAAAACGTTCACATGTAGTCCCTGTCAATATTAAGATGGGGAATTAAATCGCAGCAACTTTACTTTGCGGAAAAAAAACAGCAAGATGCAAGATTCGAAACACATGCTTCAAACAGTTAAAAATTAACATTGGGGTGTTCGGTAAGATAAATGCGTTGTTCACTGATCCCTCAGGGACCATGGGTTGAGGTATCCTCCATGTTTGTTTATGTTCCCTGAGCTCGAAGGTCACGAGTGGGGCATGGAGTTATGTACAAACATCGAGGGTACCTCAGCCCATGACCTCACTAATGGCCAGTGAACAACTGACCACCAGATCTCGTAAGTAGCTTCTTTTGACAAGCTTGGGTTAATGAAGATCAATTCTAACCAGGATCTTCACGAGTCGCCAAATTTGATCACGAATGTGGGGTAATCTATACTGTAAACCAAAATTCACTGTGTTCTGTAATCTGATTGGTCAAATGATCAAATGGTATTAGATTCCCGGAAACTGCAAGACCATTCACTGCGTATTGACACGTAGAACATCGCAAACAATTGTTTTGTTGTGTCACCAACAGTGGTGACGTCATTCAAATCATATTGTGACGTAAACTCCAGATGCTACCATGGAAACCAGCTGAAACGGTCAGCTGATGACACTTCATTGCTGCACCGATACTCGATGTAAACGAATGCAGACAGAAAATCCCCTTGGTTTACTTTTTTGTTTACAATGTCGATAAACATCACGTGTTGGCCAATTTCCGAGTGTTATTGAGTATTTGAAGCACGGGAATATTTCATTTGAAACCTCCGGCTGACTCAATACTCAATAACACCCGGAAATTGGCCAACACATGATGTTTTTCTCGTAAGTCTGAATGTCTTAATATAAGTGAATGGGTATGAGTGAACGCCTCCCTTCAGTAATATTCCAGCAATATCACGACTGGGGACGCATGAAATAGACTACATTGTATCCATATATGGAATCCAGCACATCACGTTGGCGTGACGAGCAAACACTTTGACTAAATTTATTAGACTACCCTACCACCCCTTTTAATTCTAATTAATCAAGATGACATATAATCAATCCAGTGAATACAATTACAGGAGACAAGTTCCCGAAGGGGATGTTGTCCATGGCGTACGATGCTATGTCACTATTTATAAATTTGTTGCTGTTCTATAAAGCCGTAGTCAGCAAATATCTCACATGTCGGCGGTCTGTATGTAATCGAGTCCGGATCACACAAACCAATGGTCAACAGCATGAACATTTACGTAGTTGGGATACGATGACATGTGTCAGAAAAGTCATCGAGCCTGATCATCCGATCGCGTCACCCTTAACAAGCATGAGTTTCTGAAGACCACTTTTAATCCAGATCTTCACAGGGCCGTTTAAAAGTAACAACAGTTTCGACATAATCGACAAGGTGTGCGCATCATAGGTCTCCAGTGTCTCCGGAGAGTGTTTACCAAATGCGAAAAAATAACAAATACACAAAAGTTAATTTTGAATTTATGAATTACTGTTTATATTCAACATTTCTTTATCACCTCCAAGAATAAACAATTGAAGATTTACGTCTTGTTTTTCACAATGTAGTCGAAGAAGGAACTCTATGAGTACTTGTATGCATAGACCTTATATGTATCTTGGTGTGCACTGGTTCTCATTCCTGGATCGGCCTATCACAGTTCATGTCCGTTGCCGCTCCTTATGAACAAGCGTGTCAACACGATTGAAGAATTCAAATTCAAGATTTTCTATCACGACCTTTTGTTTTTCCAACACACATAGGAAAGTTCAAAGACGAGTGAGACGAGAGCAACTGCTATTCCTGTTCCTATGATATAGAATGCACTTTGTATATCCCCAAGGCTTATCGGGACCCCCTTGCGCTGCTTAAACTCGCATTTGGATTGTGAGGGCCACCATTTGTTTTTCCACAAATCAGTCAGACCCGTCTCATAGAAAGACAACATCCTGTAACAATCCAAAGTAACAAATAACAATGTTGGTATTCTCGCTAATGTTTGGTTATAGAATACTGCAACTCGACAATTTTAAAATAAATGAAAATGTGTGTCAGTGGCCCCGACCAGATATATACTTAACAGAAAAAAAAAATGCAATTTTCGAAAAAAATCGTGACAGAAAACAGTTGTGTTTCTTTCACAATACAAACAGTGTTCTAAACAAAACTATCATTACCCCGAAGAAAAACATTACAGAATAAAACATAGAATTCCGCGCACGCACGCACGTACAGAACAAAAAACCCACACCCCCCAAAAAACAAACAAACAAACAAACAAAAAAACCCAAAAAAACAAAACAAACAAAACTATACCACACCCTCACACAAACATCAACCACCCCCCCCCCCCACCCCCCACCCACCCCCCATGTCATGTACACAATCAAGGACACCCTACCTTCCTCTTGCAATATTTTTAGCATAATTTTTATGTTTCACTCACTCACTCACTCACCCACCCAGTCACTCACTCACTCACTCACTCACTCACTCACTCGCTCGCTCACTCACTCACTCACTCACAAAGCCATGAATTATGAACGGTCCCACAGATTTTTTTATACTCACGCATCGGAGAATATCTGTGTTAGTTCTGAATGTTTGGGCAAAGCAATGCTTGTGTATATTGGAATAATCGTTTCCTTCATGACTGCCACATCGCAGTTATCAACCATCCACAAGCCGAACAGCATCCGGGAACTAATAAATGCATACGAGCCGGCTTTAACCTTTCGTAAATGCACATCGAGGTCCTTGCTCAGATGTGAAGGATCAGTCTGGGCGAATTCCTTTACACGCTTATCCATATTTTTATACAGTGGTATGGTCGTGCTCTGAAGAAAGGAACAAGAAACACCTTATAGCTCACATATCAAGTATAAATGTTTAAATCATTGGTTTGTCAATGAATTATCGGAGGGAAAACAAAATTAATATATAACGTACACAGAATTTGTATGGCGCCTGGTATGATCCAACTCGAAACTGTTCAACGGCACGTCGCAAAGTCTGCTCCGGATAACCAAAGGTGCCTTTGAGGCGCTGGAAGATTGATTGTCTCATGCCCTATCTTACCGGGTACCCATTTTCTGCTGGGTGAACAGACGCAATTTTGGGCGAATTTGCTTGTGTAAGGTGAGACCACGTGTCACAGGTTCTTCCTTGTGGGACAGGACATACGTCCCATGCATAAACTCTGATGGGTCCAGTTGGTCCACTTGGTCCAGCATAGTCACCCAACCAACGCATCCAACGTTTCATAACTTCAACTGATTTGTGACCTGAGTTCTATGCACAGGGCAAGTCAGCACCACGGGTGTAGGCTTGATGTTAACGACATTTGTTAAATCAAGTTAGTATGTGTTATCGTAGTGTACTGAATTTGGATATCGAGCTCCAGACAAATGGACACACTCAGTTGACTCTTTTACAGAATATTATGAAATAAAATGACATAAGTCAACGTTCGAGATAATGAATAACAAACTATAGTAAAGAAATGACAAAACCTCCTTGGAAATAACATTCACAAGCAAAGTAAAACAATTCACAACCTCATCTTCATCCTTATCCATTCAACATAGTGTTTCCTCACCTCAAAGAAGCTTTCGTACGAACTGCCTCCAACATAACCATATGTGTAGTCGCTGTTATTGACCAAGTCCTCTAGTCCGTCTAGAGGCGGATGCTCCATGTTGATGGTTAAGAACGCTGTGAGGTTGCCACAGTAGACAGACGCCATGATGAAGGTGAAGAGCCACCAGAACGACATCATCATTTTGCCAGGGAGGGAGCTCGGAGGGGCATCGCCACCTGGAGTAATCATATACCTGTACCTTTTGTGGAGTCGCCCCGCTACGTGTAGTGTGAGTGAGTTTAGTTTTACGCCACACTCAGCAATATTCCAGCTATATGACAAAGGTCTGTAAATAATCGAGTCTGGATCAGACAACCCAGTTATCAACAGCATGATCATCGATCTGCGCAATTAGGAACCGATGACATGTGTCAACCAAGTCAGCGAGCCTGACCACCCGATCCCGTTAGTCGTCCCGTTAGCGCAGGTTACTGAAGACCACCATTCTAACACGAACCTTCAGGGGTGTTGAGACTGGCCGATACATCAGCATGCTCCTGAACCAAAGTGTGTGCTTTACCTGTAATGAGCGCGTAGTGGGTGAATGTCATCTTTCATTCCAATGTCCACTTTATTTTGATGTTACAAACAGTCTTGTAGTCTTATGGGAAGAAATATGTTATGACCTTTTGAGTAATAGAGACAAGCGTATTTGATCATTCCCTACACTGAGACGTTCTATTTATCAACCAAACCCTGCAAACATTTATTGCAAACAACGGCAATGTATTTTATATCATGATGGATAGTCTTCTATTTTTTAGAATGTGTCATGCATATTCATCCATTATTGGTTTTAGAACCATTTATAAATTAATCAGCGTTTATGTTGTACATACAGTCTCTTGTAATCATTAATGGTGGGACGCAAATGATAATATGATTTTGTTCTACTCCGTTCTACTTGTTTGTTATCTTATGTTGCAAACACGAGGTGAGACTGAACAGCGAACTCTTACGACAAGCGCAGGTTTTTGAAGACCATTTGTAAACCGGATCTTCATGGGTATCCAGCTATAGCAATGTGATCTGTAAATGAGAGTCAGACACTGAACAGACCAAATAGTGGTTCAAAAAATAGGCTGCGCTCCGAATCAATATAGTACCTAGTCAGCGAAGTCCTTGATGGTTAACCAACCGACCGAGTTAAGTTGCTCATTATGACAAGCAATAGAGTGAATGAGATCAATAATTGGATTTCCTTTGTCAATAATTAAATATCATAAAATATAAGATTCGCTAACTTGTGTTTCTTCATCATGGAGTAGGCAACATTCAGTGTTTTCATCATATGCTAATGATGTTGATCTAATCTATCACTGATGTTGATGAAATCTATCGTATGAATAATAATCATGCTGATAATGTCTATCGTATTTGCTAACTATGTTGATGACGTCTGTCGTATGTACTAATGATGTTGATGAAATCTACCGTATGTACTAATGATGTTGATGAAATCTACCGTATATACTAATGATGTTTATGAAATCTACCGTATGTACTAATGATGTTGATGAAATATACTAATGATGTTTATGAAATCTACTGTATATACTAATGATGTTTATGAAATCTATTGTATACTAATGATGTTTATGAAATCTACTGTATATATTAATGCTGTTGATGAAATTATCGTATATACTAAAGGTGTTGATGAAATCTACCCTATATACTAATGGTGTTGATGAAATGTATCGTATACTAATGATGTTTATGAAATCTATCATATACACTAGTGATGTTGGTGAAATCTGTTGAATATACTAAAGATGTTGATGAAATCTATCGTTCACGTTAATGATGTTGATGAAATCTGACGTACATGTTAATGATATTGACGAAATCTACCGTATATACTATTGATGTTGATGATATCTATCACAACCGTTCATGTTGGAACTGCCAGTTCCAGTTCAAATGTGCTGCTCAGGAGCGCTCTCAAGAATGAAAGGTTAGACACTGTATGTATTCCTAGAAAGGTATGTCTTCAGTTTAGAATTGAAAACATTAGGTTGTTTACTGCCCTTAACTCCAGTGGAAGTTGATTCCAGAGCGTGTGTCCTGCTATCTGAAATGATCGATCTCCAAACCTGGAACTGGACCTAAAGCGTGGGACAATAAGAAGACCAAGATTTTCAGATCGGAGACTTCGGTTTGACTAATGTCTAGTGATCAGGTCAAACAGATACTTTGGAGCAAGCATTTGAAAGCAAGAAGGGTGAGTTTGCAATCATTATGGATTCTGTCTGACTTTGGAAGTCCGTGGAATCTCTGCAGAACAGGAGTTACATGAGACTAATTCTGTGATCTGGAGACAAGCTAGGCAGTAACGGTTCAACTCTGACGATGCAGACTCACCTTGAGCAAACAGGGAGCCAAGCATGTGCCAGGATATGTCCTGTAGTGACTTGCTAGGCGTTGGACGAGTCCTCAGCGTACTTGGGCTGTACATTTCTAGCATCGTCAGTATGATGGTCGCGAGGACAAGGCTCAGGCCAGTCAGGCCGTACACGGGCCGGCTGAATGGCTGGAGATATGTCTTCCACTTTTCGGTCCTTGAGTCATTTTTCCTGAAAAGGACTGTCATGAAGTCGGTGCTCATGGGGTAGGTGAAGTCAACCACTGCTTGACGCTCACTTGTTGGGTTGAGAGGTGCCATCGCAATGTCTGTTTCCTGTTGAAGACGGGAATGTTTTTAATGCGACTATGTGGTAATTAGGCTTCCCTACATTCATTAACTTCTCTGGATTTCACACATCGGGACACGAGCTTTTCAAGTGTGTCCCGGTTCTTGAATTTTTTAACAGTGGTGCTGTAAGCAGCTCCGTTTGTAAACTGACGTGCAAAAGACACCATGCCTATACTCCCAGAAAATACTAAGGAACCTTTCGAATAACATCATATTATAGCTTAGCCGTTTAAAGTTGACATTTAATGCTGGCTTAACACTAGTGTGCCAGTTGGGTATGAAAGCAACAAGCCTTGCAGTACGTAAGCAGGAGCCCGTTCCCAGTCATAAAGAGAGCATGTTCCAAGTCATGATACTGGTTTTGTCTTGATCCCACAATAATTTCCATTTTTGTACGTCAGTAGAACATCATAGAACGCAGGAAACCCCGGGGTCAGCCTTATCGAATAGGGTTCAGTTGGGTATTACCGTGTTAAAACCAAGTCTCTTCTGGTTGCTGTCGAAGAATTCGTCACAGAACGGTTGCAAAATGAAACCTCTATACTTGTACCCATTTAGGATGAATGATCACCGACCTTGTGTCATTTGGACAACCCTGTTGCCATAATGACTAAGTGCATTTTCCTTGTTAATTCAGTTTGAGAATACATCGGATTGTATTTATGCGATATATCCAAATACATGTACTATTTTATGTCCTCACTGCAAAAATGATATCTTATTCTTTATGAAAACGAAAATGAAATAAAATTTCGTGCAAATTTTCATCTGGGCATCAATTCAAGTAGATGTGTGTCGAATAAGCCCATCGGGCACACCGTTCTCTCGTTTTCCTCGATTGGGTGTGAATATCCTTGTCTATGAAATGATCTGGTTGGATGTCTAACAATGCACTCTGTAAATAATCGAGTCTGGACCAGACAATCCAGTGACCAACATCATGAGCATCGATCTACACCAATGGGATACGACACCTGTCAACGAAATCAGCGAACCTGGCCACACGGTCTCGTTAGCCGCCTGTTTCATCAAGCATGGGTTACTGATGACCATTTCTTACACGGATATTTACGGGTGGTTGAACTGAGTAACCATGGTATCCTAACGGAGCACCCTGAGTACTTACGTTCCTGATCAGCATTTGAACCATGCCTGTCCAGTTGCCATTGACGACCCGTCCCCATTCACCGTCTTCTGGCTCTATGATATTGTATCTAAATATTAACCCAGAAAAAAAGTGAACTTTTATACAAATTCCATTTGAATGAAAACATTACCTAAGTTTACAAATCCAGACCAATTACTGCCAAGTATGCACAATGACAATAAACAATCGAGTCGCAGTAAAAATTCCATAGCAGTGTGGAAATACCAGTATAGTTTGTGATTATTATGTCAACCAAGCAGCAACGGTGCTTATGATCAAGTTTCCAAAATGAATCGCGGCTCTATATCCAGTGTGAAAAAATATAATTATATTATCATAAAAAAATTTGTGAGTAAAGGAGTTTCGATTTTATCCCGCTTTCAGCAATATTCAGGGAATATCAGGGCGATGGACACCATTGTGCCCATGTTGGGAATCGAACTAGCGCTTTCTGCGTGATTAGCGAACGTCTTAGCCACAAGACTACCCCAATGTCCCTGAACAATTATATGAGTTTCCAGATAAAATTTCAAATGCGTTATTCCATGCCTCTAGATTCCTCACATAATAAGACATTATTGACACTAACTAGTGTCAATACATAATGCTACGAACTGTTACTATACCGTATTAGAAACCAAGTAATAAAATTATATGTTACCACAATTGTAACGAACATTCTACGCTGCCATGTAGCAAACATTTCATAGGATCTCATGAAAGGGATCTCACACGAAATATTCTCATGAGGTACATTTGGTCTGGTTATTTTTATATGCGACTCACATGTAGTAAATATGAATGTAGTGGAGGGGGTGGGGTATAAAAGTCAAAAAAAGAGAAAACCTAATTTCTAATGAGCCACAATGATATGTCAATAGGACGACATCGGAAACATATTATAACCTTCTGGTAGCCCAATTAACCTGTTTCTGCAGAAAAATGACAACTGTTTGAAATCGAACTGGATACTGAATCTGTTGGTTCTAGTCCCTTTGATCCATACACGTAAGTTGATATACTCTTTCATTGGTCTCCATGGCAACAATAAACGGATAGATAAAGTAGTGCGATTAAGCTGATGCGTTATCCACATGTAATCAATTATTACGTGTTGTCTCAGTGACAGATGTCGTTGAATGTGTGCTGACAAAACATGTTCTTGTGAACGACATATAAACGATTGCTTTTCTCTAATATATGGGTTCACATATTTATAAATTACTGTCGCCCTCAAAGACATATTTTATAGATATACATACGTAAAATTCAAAACCCTTGATAATTCGATGAGTACGTCAATAGTGTAGCCGATGTAAGATGAGTTCTGTCCATTACGGATGATGAATGGGTTCCACTGGAGAAGATGCAAAGGCATGTGAGTAAGTGTGCTTAATTTCACGCCACGCTCAGCAATATTCCAGCTATATGGTGGAGGTCTGTACATAACTGAGTCTGGACGATATAATCCACTTATCAACAGCATGAGCATCGACCTGCACATTTGGGAACCGATGACATGCCAACCAAGGCAGCGAACCTGACTACCCGATCCCGTTAGTCGCCTCTTACGACAACCATAGTCGCCTTTTGTGACTAGCATGGGTTGCTGAAGGCCAATATTCTGAGCCGGACCTTTGCAGAGAAAGGAAACCCATACTGTTCTCATTAGAATATCATGATATACTGAACAGCAGAAGAAACGCAAGTTTCGAAAAAAGGAAATCTCAAAATAGTAAGCGTTCGTGTTTATGTCTTCTATTAATGACAAAATGTTGCGTTTCCTTTGCTGGAAACATAGAAATCATACATCAATCATAATATAACAACGTAACAACACCATTTAAAAGGTGCAACTGTTTCTCGATATCATTTGTGGGGTTACAAAAGACGTATCTACACGTAACAGTTTTGTCTTTTATGCAGGAATGCGTAAATTAGGAGACCATATCCTTTCTGCCTTGTAGTCCAGTTCATGTGACGAATCAATTGTTTTAACTGCATTCTTCGGAATTCAGTCTTTAAATATGGCTCCATGTCATCATGTTCCAGATCATGTAAAGTATTATGAAATGTCTTTTCTTGAACAATTTCCTGAACCTATTGCTTCAACAGTTTGCAAATGAACAAAGGTAATGCAGCTTACTGGTAATGTAGTCATGTGGAACTTTTGAAGATTAAATCCGAATTCAGTATTAGGGAAGACATTAATGTTTGTTGGAAGGTCCCCCTCATCAAACTGATGAACCATGGCCAGTTCTCTTCCCCGTTGTGTGAACATCAATGTCATCAAAGACATCTCAGTCTGTGGAAGGAACCAAGGTTATTAAAGACCAATGCGTTACAATGCGAATATTAGATTCATACTGCTTATCTATAGATTGATTTCAGTTAACATGAAGTTTCAGCTTGGTGACTGATTGATTGACATGACGAGCACAAACCGTTATAACAGCTACATTGTAAAGATTTGATGCCAGACCGATGACGTCATTTGTAGCCTCGTTTGCATCAACCAGTAGCCATCTTGAAAACATCTTCAGAGCAGAGCGTCGTCCTTCCGTCACGTCGAAACGTCTTGCCTACATTAAGATACAAAGGTCAGTATTTCTAAAAATGAGTTGAGGATGTGACACGATGAAATTAATTGGAAATTGTCAGCAAAGACCAATGGCTGGATGATTGGTCGTAAGGTTTTGATTCAGCCCTGCCCCAAACGGAAGCACTCTTCACGGGTCGTATACTGGCCAAGTGACTGAAACATGCCTCCATTCACTCAGCAGTGGATGGGTACCAGGCTGGTGGAAATGGTTACATACTCTCAAAATGGATGGGTACCAGGCAGGTGGAAATAGTCATATACTCCCTGAAGTTGATGGATAACTGGCAGGTGGAAACAGTCTTGTACACGCAGAAGTGGATGGGTACCAGGCAGGTGGAAATATTTACATATTCCATGCTTATATACTCCCAGTAGTGAATGGGTACCAGGGATGTGAAAATAGTTATATTCTCTCAGCAGTGGATGGGCACAAGGTAGGTGGAATATGGTTATATGCTCTCCCGGAAACTGAAAGTAGTAATCAGTGCTGACCCCATATTTGGGCAAGTAATAATGAATATCTCGTTCCAATTATAGTTTGGCATGAAATGCATATGCAACTAGTTTTTGTAAATAACTCTTCATCCACTGATCCAATCAATCTCAAACTTTGCATGTGGATGCTTTGTCAGACAATCTAATCACATTGTAATCACCGATTGTATGCATTTGTATGAAAGAATCTGTCGATGTAACTGTCAACAAAATAAACAGCAGAACGGAGACTGCTTACAGAGGGAGGGAGCCAATGACCTGTAACGGTGGCAGTGTTGGGTCAGAAAGGTCAACGTTTGTCAATGTAGGTCGGCCCTGCACGTGACAGGTATGCAGAGGTGTCACAGGTCATGAATAGGATAAGATGGGTGCCAACTGTTAACCATCATAAAGTTAGTTTGTTTCTCCGAGTTATTCAACATGAACCGCAAAACCCATCAGTGAGAATTGTCCTTTAGGTTAAAATCTTTGAATTTGTGATGTTAATGTCATAGTTTGTTTATGCAGTACCTAAGTGGAAACACATTTTAAGAACACAGAAAGTATATTTACACTAAATCATTAATCGGATCACCTATGGTTAGAACTCAACAACTTTTAATGTCCCGTTCCCTCTTACACAAGCACACACAATCATGCAACACTGTACTTTTAAGGTATCCCCAGATAAGTTCGACTGGGTTGAGATCACAGTGGTACGGTGGTAATCTCAAAACCTTATGGCCGTGTTGGCGTAGCATGTTATCAATGAATTATGTGGGTGGAGGTTTGTTAGTTTTAATGAAAGAGTACAAATGTGGTTTAGTCTCCTTAAGTGAAAATGGTATATTGTTATTTGTTAGGCATTGCTGCATATCTGACTTCTTATATTGGAAGTTGGGCACCTATTGTCTGGATCTCGAGAGGGAACATTGAGTGAAAACATCCACTTGCAAAGTTTGAGAACGATTGGATTATTGGATTAAGAGTTATTTACAAAAGACTGGGTCCACATGCATTTCATGCTAAACAATATATACCAAAGCACTTACTTTTAATTAAATTATATTAAATTCGTATTGTTATAATTGCTGTACCATGGTCAGCACATCAGTCTGGCAATGGTGAGTACAGAAGACGAGGTAGTAGTTTACTAGTCCGGGACTGTAACTTGTGGACAGCTGTACATATAGTTCCGTTTCGTTGTCTCCCACTTTGACCATGTGCATGTTTACGCCGAGGTCGGATAACTCGTCGGAAATGCAGCTCACCTCACCAGCTGAAAGGAGTCAATGCCCAAGAAATCATGAATTCATGCCAATTAAAACAACAAAAACTACAAAATAAATCACGTGCACTATAATGTTTTTTTCTGCCCAATGAGGTAAACGGGTGTTATTTTGGTCACTATATTGCGTAGATCGATGTTCATGCTGTTCATCACTCGATTGTCAGATGAGGGGAAATGCGATTTAACGTCGTAAATACAATATTTCTCATATGACTACTTGCATGCGTGTGTATGTGTGGCTGCTTGTACAATTCCAGACTTAAGGTGGTTTTAGTGCTTTGTCATTGAGATATCACGCTGCGGCTCAGCACGAATACCCCACTCAGACACGATATACTTCCGCCGAGCCGACCAGTTCGTTTTGTTCAAATTACTGCCGAGCGACAGGGAACAAAAAGTACCATGTTTTAACGTCTTTTGGTATGACGCGCCCCGGGAATGTCCAAACCTTCAACGTTCTAACCTTCATCGAACACATTTTGAGCAGGACTCGCATGACGCTCTTTGAAATCTCGATTGTGAGTGAGTTTAATTTTACGCCGCATTCATTTAGCATTCCAGCTATATGTAAATAATAGAGTCCGGACCAGACAAACCATTAATCAACAACATGAGCACAATTGGGAACCGATGACATGTGTCAACCAAGGCAGTGAGTCTGACTACACGATCCCGTTAGTCTCCTCTTACGACATGCATAGTCGCCTTTTATGACAAGCTGAAGGCCTATTCTATCCCGGATCTTCACAGGTTAAAATCTCGATTTTACACCCAAGGTAGTTGTTGGGATATTGCTCAACATATGTCTCCATAACTGCAGATTACTTTAGTAAGGGTGGACAAGGGATTATACAGTCAGCGGTCAGCTAAATCCATTGTCTCGGGTAGGTCACAATCGTTGCGTCCAAATATATCATGGATAGTTATGTGTAACCTACCTGTATTGTCATCATAGAATATATTCACAAGAGGCCACTTCAAAACAGTTAATGTCAGCAGAACAGCACATTCTATGGACGTGTGGTTACATTTTCTGGTTCTATCCTGTCTGCAAGTTGGCCTTTTTATAGGTTCCCTCAAACCTGGTAGGTGTTGTACGTAGCAATGGGGATCCTCCAGATATTGATCAACAGAAAGCATGCATACGGCCAAATTCCGACCAATTGCTCTTGTCGCAGGTTGGACAGCAATACCATCGTCCACGATGTACAAGTCGAAAATGTCCTGGGTGATATACACTGAAACATAATGACAGACATAAACATAACCTCACGGCCTTATATGTAAGCAGGGGCATCCAGACGTTCCCTTATCAATGTTTCAGCAGGAAGAGCGGGTGGTGGGGTCCAAATTTTCTACCCGGGTATCACACACCCTGATACTCTACCCTACCCTGATACTTTTTATGCTAATTCTTGATATTAAGTTAGTCAGAAATAGCAAATTAAATATATTCTTCGACCATGTACTATATTCAAACCAGTAAATTGTAAATTATGTCTAAATCTTCAAAGACAATAAAACTATTTAATCATGCAACAGTAGCATATAATATTATTTATTCTATTAGTCACATGATGGTCCGGGTATTGAGATGGGTACCCGGGTCCAAGTCATTACCCACCAGTCCAAGGTATCCGGGCTGTCCGTTCTAGCCCTACGTTTTAGCATAAATATTATCAGTGAGTAATAATACTGCTGTTTTTAACAAAACAATAACAAGTCATTGTGACAAATTGACGGTCATGACAGAAAATGTTATTGAAATAGTAAATTGTTATGTCTAAAATATTTTATCGCCAATTTTTCATTCTTATTCACCAAATTATTGATCACACTTTCGTTTACCTTAGAGATGCCTCAATAATCTATTCTGAGATATAAATACCTGAGCAAACGGTCACTTGCAATTTTGATATAATTCCAGTACCGCAATAACTTCAATTTGTTTATTCATTCCCGCCATATAGCTGGAATATTGTCATTTAAAACTGTTCATTCATTCAAAAGATCGTCCATGTTAAGATCAAAGTGGATAAAATGGACAATGCTAACTCACAACTAGACCATTATTCCAAGTCACTAAGTCACATTATCATAATTCTAAGACTAGGGCACCGGTACCTGTTCTCCACAATTGATATGAATTGCTGCTGTTGATGCTGATCACGGAGACAGACTCTCTTAGGCCTCCATTGTTGACGTAAGCAGTTACAGATGAGCTGTCCCCGACGAGGTATGCTGCCACAGAGTAGGGTATAGACCTATCTTTCAAACAGCATTTCATCCATTCTGTAGGCGATACTTACCAAGAACCATATTATCATTTATCTCACAAAATGAGCTACTGTCCGTCCAAATCAGCCACAGCGGAAACACTAATTGGAATAAATGGACGTGGGCTCTAAGTCATCTAATTGGCAATGTTCTGTGCTCGTTTTGAAAAATGAAACATTAATGAAGTGGTATAAATGTAGTAAATATTGCAAGGTATGTTAAATGGTCTTTTTTCCATCGACTTGCCTTTCATGCTCATTGCCTACTGCCTTAGTACTTTTAGAGGTTGTAACTAAAGACAGATAGGTCGGTACTACATGTTCTCATCAATGCTGACGGATACGTCATTGCTTTTTATTGAAAGAACATGACAAGGATTAGAAATTTTGTTTCTCATTTTGGTGTAAATCATTGACTATAAGGGAAGTTGTTTCTGCAATTTCTACCAAACCACATTCTTTGATTGGCATTCTAAAAGTTGAGGAGAAGAAAAATGAAGACAATGTTGAGAATATACAACGTCTTTATTCTGTACTGGTGACCTTTCGACATAGATTCACCACTTACTTGACAACGAGATTAGAATAACTTCTGTGAGGGGCATGAAGAAGTTGGGGCAGTGAGGAAGGATGACAATATATGCCGAATATACAGCCGAACAATTTTACTTGCTTGATATCCGTGTTACACCCTACACCGAAACGGTGCTCTCAAAGCAACAAGGTAGTTATTCATTCACATATTTTCATCCGTTCTGATATGCAATATACAGAATAAAGAAGTTCTATATCCATAAATATTGTTCTCATTCTTTATCAAATGCTTTGTTTCCCACACCGGTATCTGTCTGCGTGATAATTTACGCCAGTGTTCATTTCATGAATTCTAAATGAGAAAAGGTGAATATGAAAACTTACCAATATTTAATCCCTCCACAAAAGCAGAGCAAATCGAAACATACAGAAGCGTAAATACGGCCATTCTTGTTGAATGCTTCAATCCGAGCTGAACTAGCCTTGATTTCCGATCATTGTAAACAAGCTGTGTCTTTCGTGGATTGGCCTTGGAAGGTATTGCGTCATAGTAATGTCAATACTTGACTCAAGACTATGCTATGAAAAGACAATGTCATACCACCTCCCTTTTCATGATTGACATTGTCAGTCAAGCCATGCGTCTGCTTTTAGTCCCCTGTCTTCGATTTCATTAGTCGGTTGTAGGGTGTAAGATTACATGCCGAGGTTAGAGGTGGTGCCTTATTTATTGATCGTTTTTTTCAGAGGGGTTTACTTCATGTGCTTAGGTCAATGATTGTTCAACAGATGAAGGTTGTCTAATGAACTGAACTGAATTGCCGTTGTACGAATGTGGGTAATTTAAGGCCTTTACCAGATTGTCTGGTCTGTGCATTTGCATTTTGTGGACTGTTTATCAGATTTAGTATAATGACTAATTTTACAGTAATTCCTAGCTGCATGAGACACCCGTGAAGATCCAACTTAGAAATAGTATTCAGGCCAGTCTTGTCGTCAGTGATTGGGATTGACAGGACTGGGTTGTCAGGCTCGCGGACTTGATTGACACATGTCATCACGAATGTATAGATCGATGCTCCTGCTGTTGATCGCTGGATTGTCGGGTCCAGTTGATTTTCAGACTGCCGTCATATAGCTGGAATATTGCTGAGTGCGGCGTAAAACTAAAGAGTCGGGGTTTTGCAGAAGTTCAACCCTAGATGTACTACAATATCGTGAGTATGATGTGATCTCGCTATTTTTGTACTATATACATCTGAAACGGTTCACTATGGCACATGTCAAATTATGGAATTGCATCGTACTTGCATGATTTTTGTCACTGATGAGCATGATTTTGAAAAAGGTCTATTTTCTCTTTTTTTAAAAATGTTTTGGAAAGGATAATAAGATTCATGTTCTGAGGAGAAAATTAATTTTAAACGAATTGGATTTTTATGGGTATTGAATAATATATCGTATGCTAACCTGAATACCTAAGTTAAACGTCTTTGACAGGCTGTCTTGTATCTAATTTCTGTATCTAATTGATCAATACGTGACGGCGAATTGTAAGGCTAAAATGACTTTTCGACCTACCGCAACGCCTAAGAGACACAATACTCAGCAAATTTCGGCGCCTAATTGACAGAATACTTCATAGCGAATCGAAGCGCTAAAGGGACATAAGAATTCAAAGCGAAATGCGGCGCCAAAGAGACAAAATAATTTACGGCGAATTGCGATGCTTAAGTGCCACAAAACCTCAATGCGAATTGCGGCACGTAGGTGGAAACTTATTCTAAGCATGCGGACGTTATAATCCGGAGATGCGATCTGTTCAAGCTCATTACACTAATTTAACATGCACATGGCCAGGAACCAAGCCTGGCGTAGGGACATATAAACACTCGCAGTGGGTTCTTTTGATGATATTTACAGAGACCTCAAAATCACCCTATGTCATCCTCACAAATATTGACAAAAATTAGTTCAACTTTCGATTTTTTCCCCCCCACTCGTTTAGTATCGAACGGCTGCAGGTACACAGCTAATTGTCAGAAGAAGATTGACTGTCAATATGTTCTGAGCTCTCCCTGCTCAATCAGCTTCGTCTCCCAGAGACAGTCGATTTTGTTTACTTTCCATTTATTTCCAGGACATTTGGTAAGGAAGCGTCTTTTTCTGATCCAAAACCGAAAAAACGGGGTTTTTTTGCAAACATACAGTGTGTATTGAACGGAAACATTCCCATAATATTGATCTACAGTAACATTATCTTTAGACTACATTGACTATAATTACTTCAGGTGTGAACCGCAATGTCACAAGAAATGCCACTGTGACTCAGAACAGATCCAGTCATCAGAAGGATTCGTTGTGCTTTTGGCCTTAAATTGCTCTTTCAATCGGTCTTTGTTTGATCGTCTTGTAATAATTCAACAAATGTTCTATCACCAAGATCGTGACTGCGGACAGTATCCCGCCACCGAGAACATAGAATGTGCTTTGCACGTCTCCAAGTTTTATTCCTTCATGGGATGTTTTGAGATCACAACTGGCTTGTTTTGGCCACCACTTTTCCTTCCAAACATCAATCAGCCCAGCGTTCTCCAGTTCCATTATTCTTCAAATAAAAATGAATTTAAAACAGGACATCACACAAAAACATCTTTCTGTATTTTAAACCTTGGACAATTCGTTAATAATCCCAAATCATATATCATAGATTGTTTCTATAATTTTTTAACATCCATAGGCTTGCAATATAAAAATACTGCAATATTCAGTGTGAGTTAGCGCTTAATGATCTAGTACATGTAATTCATATAATTAACACTATCATCATAATCTAGTAAGTTTCGCAGCACATGTATTTCTAGTCTGAATCACTGGAATAGCAAGCCATTTTCACATTTATTTAATTGTTTTGTAGAAATTCATCAAGCTGTAAATATATCTGTATATAATTGAAAATATCTTTAATTAACCTGAAGTATCGAAATAGAATGAAGATATCAAGAACATATTTCGTGATATCACTAAATGTGTTAAAGAAATCGTTTTGAATATCTCTGTGGAATCTTTAATTTTTTTTTCAAGCTATCTTGAATTGAATTAGAGATAACTTCAATTCAGTTCAAGACAGATTTAAAGCAATTGAAATGTCAGTAATCCGCCAATGTCTTTTCTCTTTTTGAGCTATTTAATTCATTTTAAGAGATCTCAATTCAATTCAAGATATCAGCAGTTCTTTTAAGATATCATTATCCTTACATTCAGTTCGTGATGTCATGAATTTTAAAGGAGATATCTATAATTTTCTCAGTTCGAGAGATCTTCGAATTGATTCAAGATGTGTTCAGTTTCATTCCAGATATCGTTAGCACAATTGACGATATCTTTATTTATTGATTAAAAGTGACAACGGCTTGCCATACGTCAGTGAAGGACAATATGGGGTCACCAGATTCATTCAGAAGTAAAAGAAAGGAATTTGAAGCTTAAGAAAAAAATCATATTTACACTGATCATAGAATATGCAAAACCATTTTTGAACCCAATCTGTACCTTATGTAAGCTGACTATGACAGATCAACGCAATGCACACCGAGAAGCACGTGCATCTCGGTGTGATTACGTGGCCTGCCATTTCGTGAAAATCACTTTTGTAGCTGTTGATCACGTGGAAATGCGAGAAATCTGTCGGTTCCACAACACCTTTAGAGACCAAACAACTTTATATCAACTTAACACTTTGATTTTGAACAGCACTAAATTGTTGATTTTACATCACTGTTTCCATCTTGATTGACAATTTTAATGTCAGTAAGGACAATATTTTATTGTTTTCATTTATTATGGTGAAAAAACGCTTTGCCCCGTGATGCGTTTTTAATAGATATCAGTATATTAATGGATTCAAAAAGTCACCTATGATATCTAAACAGAGCTCATAACCGAGGCACATATTGTCTCACACATAAATGTCTGTTTCTGATTGGCTCTTCTTATATTTTCAATGTACAACACTTACAAGCGAGTATTTTGCTATGTACTCCGCTGGGAATACCGAACTCATTTGGTACTTCGTGGAACTAATTCTTTATCTCGAATGACACTGAATCACGTACGATGTACGGAAATTACCGATGTTTTGCGAATGCAAATAAATGGAATGGAGATAGCTCTAAATCTGTTTTTCTTGTCGATGGCTACAAAAAGATTTGTATTCGTGCTTCAAACAATTCAAAAGTTACATTGAGGTGTTCCGTAAGATAATACATTGTTCACTGGTCACTAGGGGACATGGCCTGATGTACCCTCGATGTTTGTTTATCTTCCCTTGGACTCAGGGAACATAAACAAACATCGAGGCTACATCAACCCATGTCCCCATCGTCACCAGTGAACAACTTATACTGTAGGATATGTAATTCACTTACGCTTTCGAGAAGATTTGTGCAAAGGGTGATCCTTTTGGGAAGGCAGATGCATAGGACACGCGGGAGAAGGTTTCTGCTAAAGCCTGAACATCGCATGAGTTTCTGGCACACACGGACACCATATCGAGTTCCGTAAAGAACACGTACGATCCTTCTTGCACCTTATCGCAGTGGACGGCGAGGTCGAACGAGGTAACCCTTGGATCTGTTCGGTTAAATTCTTTAACGCCCTCCCATAATTGTTTGAAGACTGGTTCTGTGGCGGTCTGCAGCATAATTAATGCAACTCATCGGTTTAATGTTTTAGTGACATAACAACTGCATTATTTTGGCCATAATATCTTGTCAGCAAGAGTCAGCAAATTATTGTTATTACATTGAACAGCAAAAGAAAGGGCAAGTTCCCCACAGCAATGCATGTGCAATAAAAGCATGATTTTTCAAAAGCAAGGTCCCCATATTTATCCTAATTTTACCGAATCTTGCCAATCACATTGTTGTTAATGGGTACAGAAACTTCGGTAACACAAATTGTTACTATTTCACCAGTTTCCGTGGCTTCATGAAAAAGGGGGAAAGTCAGGGTTGTCGGCAGGAGTTTGTCGTTGGCTGTGTATGTTGAAGGTCGTGCCATGGATGAACCTCGAGGTCAAAGCAAAAAGGCATTGCGAAGACGCTAACAGGAACGAAGACCAATGCTATTGGGTTGTTTAATACTTGGCTGTTTGTGCCAAGGAAGGAAACCAACTGACATGGTGCTGACATATACATTTTGTATGTATAGGTTATGGCGTGCATATTTTCAGAAGCTATATTCATCTTACCTCAAACCTGTAGTACCAGAGTGAACCTCCAGATGTCCCCCATGTATATTCCGTCTGTTCAACTACTTCAGCAATCGTGCTGAATGGTGGGTCGTCTTTGGCTTGAGTTAGAATGGCGATGAGGTGGCCACTATACGCTGCGGCGATGATGATGGTGAAAATCCACAGAGAACTTACTAACACTCGGCCAGACCTGGACACCACAGGCCACTCGACAGCTACGGACAAAGGAAGTATTGTCTTTTATGAGGGTTAATAAAAGGTACATTTACATAAAAAGTATGTTTGCCATTTTTTATGATTGAGGACAAACAAGGATTTGAAACAGAGGTAAGGAGAGTTTTGCTTTCAAGCAGCTGCAGCACAAACAGAACCAGCGCAGATTACTACGTTCTTTCTGATGCAGCACAGATTACTGTGTTCTGTCTGAGTTGTTGCTCTGAGTCAGAGCAGATTTTTGTGTTCTTTCTAAGTCTTTGTTCGGTACCAGCGCAGACTATTGTGTTCGCTGCGAGTTGTTGCTCTGAACCAGCGTAGATTGTTGTGCTGTTTACTGGGATGTTCTGAACCATCTCAGAGGGTTGTGTTCTTTCCTCGTGCATCACAGATTATTTTTCAGTTGTTGGTCTAAACCAGTGCATATTGTTGTGTTCTTTCTTCATTGTTGCTCTGAATCAGCGCATATTTACTGTGTACTCTCTGAGTTCTTGTATTGGGTCGGCGCAGATTACCATACCATATTTCCCGATAGTTTACATGTATCTTTACATATATATCAGAAAGATTCTTTTTCAAATATGTCATTGCGCAGTATTATCACATATGACAATGAGTATTATTATCAAATATGATCGTGTTGAAAAATATCACACACGGAGAGTGTGTAATACATCATTTACACGAGCGGTTTGTTTTGTCGGTTTTGTTGAAAGAAGAATATATTTAAAGAGGTAATTAACTTTTAATCATTTAACTCATAAATATCAAGCTATCAAGCTTTCTCCAAAAACAACCCCTAAACTGCTAATTATAATCTTGTTAAATCAGTGTCCTTCAGTGAATAAAACAGATACATCTAAGCAAATTGTTTGAGTTAAAAAGCATACAGCACTGCATAATAGTTTCCAATCAATGGTGTAAGCATTTTGTAAACATTTTAACGGAGAACCTAATGATGCCATAAACGTGTATGTCTTGAGAATATTCTCTTTTGCAAAAGTGGTTAAAAAAGTAATGCATTTAATTTCCAGGATGATAAATTGAGCCTTCACTCACTTTCTTGAACTACGTAATTTTACGTCATTGTCTGAGACCTTCCTACCAGCGATTTTCGCAATTAATGAAAATGTGTGTTCGGCGTTCATTTGTCCATCATCGTGAATTCGAACACTGTAGTTTGAATTTGCAACCATGTTTATTCAAGATTCGATTGTGTATCTTGTGAGGTCTTCTACTTTTCTACTTCAATACATAATTCTGAATAGCCCTAGGAACTCTAATCAACGGTTATGTAGTATACGTATGTCTGCTAGATGAGTGAGTGAGTATGATTTTACGCCTCCTTTACTCTGATTCAGCAGTATAACGACTGGTGATACCATAGAGGAATTCACACATTGTACCCATGTGTGGAGTCGAACCCGTGTCGAACCCGAGCCAACGCTTTACCCACTAGGCTAACCCACTGTTAGATTAGAAACGAAACGTCTTCTGTCATAATGGAAAACATCAATGCTAGTAAACATACTTACTACATCTAATGAAGGCCCCAAACACGTACATGACTGTATCTGACCATTGTGAAGACTTGCTACAATTCTTCTGAGAAGTACTTCCTCCGTACTTCTCGAGGAAGTGCAGCTGTATACTGAGACAAACAAGGACAAGCCCGAGACAGAGGGTGACGGGGTATTGAAAGGGTTCCAGCCAAGTTGTCACGACTGAATGCTTGGAAGCAGGTGACTTGAAGATTCCTCCAGCGTAACTCAAATAAAAAGGGTAGGCAAAGTCAACAACCTTGTCTCGATCATCCGACGAGGTCAAAGGTGCCATCGTAAGGTCCACTTCCTGAAAACACGTGTGTTCAGATTAGCAGAGCTCTTTTACTAAACATCGTAAGTACAAACTTTTGTTATGTTTTTGTTTCTTTCTTTAACGCCGCACACGGCAATATACCAGTTCTATGGCGACGGTCTGTAATTAATCGAGTCCCCAATTTATCGAAACAAACTTAAGTCTGAGTTTTGACTTAAGTTCGAGTTTTTACGCAAATTTGCGAAAATACATTTCCCTGAATTCACTGAAATTGATACTAACCTCAAAAATAGTAGACAGTTTGATTTTTGTGAATATATTGCTTAAGGTGTTTGGGCATTATGTATTTTAAAAAATGCATTTGAGTTACAAATCAGTTTCATATTGTCAAACTCAGTTTGTTAGTCGTTAGTCGTTTCTTGCAAGAATGGGCTACTGAAGATCAGAACTGAACTATTGACCAGAAAAATGTAACCGCTATGGCCTCGCGTCTGCCTTGACATTTCTGCTTACTTTGGTGTTTACCTCCCAACCACATGAGTGAGTGAGTGAGTTAATAATTTTCGTCACGTCGACACTATTGCAGCTATATGGTGACGAAAACAATTTAATTTATATCAGTATTAAATCAATAAACGTAAAAATCCGTCATCGAATGAAGGTAAAACCACTAGGCTATCACAGATATGAACATAAAACTGGCATTGAAAGCTAAAACATTTTAATTAAAGAGGACAATGCGACATAAAACACGTGCAATACACTGCCAACAACTGATCCCCAACCAGATGATATGGATATCTTTCTAACATGAATGAATTGTCTGAAGATATGCTATTGTTGCTGACAGTTACATGTGTCTCATATTACAAATGTGATACAAACAAAATACTTTCTAAAGTAATCTCAATAAAATACATGCTATTTGAGTATATTTAACGAAGACCGTTGGCTGTTATGAATTCTAAGAACAAAAAGTTATATTTTGTCCATCACATGAGTGCATTACAATTAACGTCACAGTATAGCTACTGTTCATTTAGGTCTTTAAGTCTTTATCGTTAGGTCTTTAAGTGAGTTATCGTTTCCTGGTTATGAGTATATCTTGTGAGTTCTAGGGGTTTTTTTGTTGCGGAATAAACACCCATCTGATGTACGTATTATTGAAATTTAACATGAACACACTTCCCCCCAATGACGATTATTTTTATTGCTGGTACTTTCCCGACTCATGTTGTTTGTTAACAAAATATTCATACTTTGTAATATTTGATCAAACGTTCTTTCATCATGAAATTCCCTGTTAACGCGAAGGTATCCATTTGCCTTTGGAAATGATACCTGGCGGTTATGTTTAGCACGTAATACACTGAGGGAAAGAAATAAGGAATCACATAAAAGAACACGTTCGTTTATTTTTTCCCCCAGGTTTCTTGTCAAGAAACGTGGAAGAGAAATTAGGGAACACTTGTACTTTCATGTGATCCCTTAATCTTTTCCTTCAGTATATATTTATCTCACCCTTCTCTGCGCTTGTCCAATTAGACCAGTCCATTCTTGGTCTCCGAGTCTGCCCCACTCTCCATCGGTTGGCTCTTCAAATACATAGCTGTAAATACGTCATGTGAGATAGATTTGGACAATGAACATCATCGTCAATTACGTCACATATCACCAGACTGATATGCGTGAGTTGTTTTTTCCCGCCACTTTTATCAATGTTCCAGCAATATTACGGCGGGGGACACCAGGAATGGGCTTCGCATGTCCCTATGACTGGAATCGAACCCGGGCCTTCGGTGGGAAGAGTGAACACTTTAACCAATAAATCACCCCCCTACACCACTGGAAGTAATGAAAGTTTACCTCGTTGGTGAAACTCTCAAGGGTGGATCGTTACGTACAATTTCAATCATGAAAACCCAATAAGAAACAAGGCAGGATCTTGCTGGGGTGTGTCAAAAACAAACAAAAAACTGGAAACCAATTAAAAACATGTGAGTGAGTTGGGGTTTACGCCACTTTCTGCAACAATCCAGCAATATCAGGGCTGGGGTCACCATGGGCTTCAAACATTGTACCCAAGCGTGGAATCAAACCCGCGTCTTAGACCACTAGGCTACCCCACGACTCCTGTTAAAAACATCTAGCTTCTTACCTAAAATTCATATGGACAGACATATGGTGCAGTATTTCAACGCAAAATCCAACATGTTTCAGTGACTCAGATCCACTGGAACGGATGACGAAGGGATCCCACTAAAATGAAACAAATAAGATATATTCAAACAATTTTGCTATATAATATTAATAGGATACGGTGTTTACGTTGTATAAAGACAACTGAATATAAGAAGTGTATGGTGTTTGTTTGTCACCTCTCTCGTGCCTATTACAAGCTGTCGCATATTTAGTCCATGTTGTGTATTTGGAAAAGCTGCTGCAGAAAGGGACACTTCTCCTCCTCTCATGACGTTCCCAACGACGTCCCAGTATCGTGACCGCGCTGTGCCATACATGAGAGTCCGAACATGTACTGGCTTACAGAATCGTACCTGTAATTGACATATCATTACTTAGGTCAGTCAGGAGCAATATATTTTAATAGAATGGATGTAATTGTCAATTACTTTCGCAAGTGTCAGTCATCATCAATATATGTTAATGGAAACTCAGGATGTCATCGGTCAATCACTTTCACACAATTACTTTCACAAGTGTCATTCATGATCAATATATGTTAACGGGACTTGGGATATCTTTGGTCAATTACTTTCACAAGTGTCAGTCATGATCAATACATGCTAATCGAACTCAGGAGGTCATTGGTCATTTACTTTCACACAATTACTTTCGCAAGTGTCAGTCATGATCAATATATGTTAATGGAACTCAGGCCTTACAGTAACGTTACCATGGAGTCAACCAACTAAAGGTGTATGTCCCTAAAACGTAATTTCAAGAACTATTCTGACATGTCTTTGATATTTACTGCAATTATCCCACACTCGAATGTTTTTTTTATCATTTAATTTCACAGCAAATTAACATAAAATATTGTTTTAATGCATTTCGCATTTATTTTCAAATTCACAGAAGCGTTTATCACCTAACCACATTGAAATTCGTTCATCGGTATTACTGAAACACTGACGTCATGTGGCCTCACCCCTGTTTTCGCCTGATGAAAATCGCATACAAGTGGAAGCTCAATGAGCGCGAAGTTGTCTATCCCAGATTGGATATCGGGTAGATGACCTGTCTCAGACGTGGAGACAAAGAGCCACTTGGAAATATGTCCTATTTCTTGGCGTCTCTCTGTTTCAGCTTGAAATGCACTTGCCTTAACATACAAGCATCGATCATCACTACAGACCTACTATCAATGATGAGTGAGTGATCATGAGTTAACATTTAACGTCACATTGGCAATGTCTCAGCCATATCGTGACAAGAACATTTAATATTTACATGGAATATATGCTTATTGTAGAGATCAGTCAACGGAGGACAGTGAAATAACTAGAACATCACAATTATAATTAAAACTAGCTTGCAAAGTTAAACCTAATATCACTATTTAGACAATATAATATAAACCAGGCTATAAATCGCCAACAACAGAAGGTAGATCACCACACTAGGGACTGTGGGGACTTACAGTACCTTTGCTACATATATGGACCCCAGCTGGATTTACACCATCCCTTCATCCCTGGATTTACACCAGCCCTTCTGGCGATTGTAGAAAATGTTTGTCAAAATTAAAACAACAAGAATACAACGTTTAAAAATCCTGGTAATATTAAGTAGAGTCGAAAGTTTCAGGACTTACGTACCCTCTCAGGAGGACAATAATTTTGTAATACTTCAACCCCCATGGAGGGTACAACCTCTAACAATCTCAGTGAGAATCTATACTGCCTGGACTCTCAATGATGAAAATTAATCTATGAAGTCTTATGTTAAATCGTACGTATAGAATGGCGTCTGCCTGTTTTATAGTAAATACAGTATATCTATAACATTTTATTATCCAGTTGTGCATCAGCTACAACGCTTACCTATACGATGGAAAATATACCAGAAACATTTTGGTTCATTTCTTCTTTAGTAGTATCTGGTCATGAAAAGCGTATGTTTAATTGTGTCTAACCCCTTGTCCAAAAGTGACCACAATGAGTCCACAATTAAATTGTGACGTGTTCTATGTACCGGTTCAAGTGTATGCATACATGTTATGTACTTGTTCAGCTGTACACATACAATGTTTGTGCCTGTTCACATGTACACATGCTTTAATGAATGCCTGTTCCATTGTACATACATAATTATCACACCACTTATTCAATAACACAGTCTATTATTTAATAGTGCATACACGACAGAGTCTAGTACCTATTCAATAGTAAATATACTATGTAGTACCGGTTCAGTTGTACATATGCTGGTTATGTACCTGTTCAGCTGTACACATACTTTGTGTGTACCCTTTCATTTGTACACGTACCTTAATGAGTGCCTGTTCAGTTGGACAAACAACATTGTGGCTCTACCTGTTCAATAACGTAGCTTAGAGCTTCCCCACCGCAAACAACCAGAATGTTGAGGTAATGAATTTTTGCCATAGGAGTGACGTGCAGGAGTTGTCTGTACACATCCAGGATGCTGGAGACATTCGCCACTAACAAGGTCGTCCTTGCGTCTTTGTCAAATGCTTGAAGTATGTCCAGTCCCCTCCGTTCTGAATAAGATGAAAGCAAGTAATAGTGCAGAAATTGATATATAATTATATACATAAGTAAATCGATAAATTAGCCATATGTATGTATGCATGTATGTATGAATGTATGTATGTATGCATGCATGCATGCATGCATGCATGTATGTATGTATGTATGTATGTATGTATGTATGTATATATATATGTGTGCGTGTGCGTGTGCGTGTGCGTGTGCGTGTGCGTGCGTACGTGCGTGTGTGTCATCCTAAACAATGATGCAGAGATATTAGGGGCCGGTCATGTGTTTTGTACATAGAATGCCGGGGGGTGGAGGTGGGGGTGGGGCTATTTGTTTTGTCCCAAGTAAGTATTGAAGGAGTGTGTGTGTGTGTGTTGGGGGGGGGGGGCGGGGGGTGATGAGCAAATGAGACTTACCGCATTTATTACAAATATGTATCAGATACTGCTAGTAGTTATTATCAGTTTTGCAAAGTCTGTAAGGCAGTCCATGAGCATCCAGTTGCAAACAAAGTTTTAAAGAGGAATAGCTATTGTAATATTGTAGTGAGTGAGTGAGATTAGTTTTACGTCGCACTCAGCAATATTACAGCTATATGGCGGCGGTCTGTAAATAATGGAGTCTGGACCAGACAATCTAGTGATCAACAACATGAGCATCGATCTGCGCAATTGGGAACCGATGACATGCGTCAACCAAGTCAGCTAGTCTGACCACCCGATCCCGTTAGTCGCCTCTTACGACAAGCAGAGTCGCCTTTCATGGCAAGCATGGGTTGCTGAAGGCCTATTCTACCCCGGGACCTTCACGGGTCTGTAATATTGTAATACATAAACGCACACTTATATCTACCATGCTTAAACAACCATTCTCATAGTTTCTTCACAAGTGTGATTTCGTCAGAAGCAGTAGACCAGTTTATAAACGTGCATGTTGTACCCAAAGTCCAATGTGAACCTCGAGATGACCTCGAAAAAGAGATGACATTATCACAACGTCGATTTTTCACGTGCTGCTTCTTATTCAGATGACGTTCAGTTTCTTGTGGGATGAAATGAGAATGGTTCTCAAGTTGCCTAGCACAATCGTTTCCTTTTATAACGCATGTCTGAGACTAACCTATGCCTAGCTTGAGATTTTGGGGTACACAATGACGTTGGTTATCGACATGGTGAGAACAGAAGCCACAAAACCTTATCGATATTCACAAGAAGGGTCTGCTAGAAGCAAAATGGATCTCAATTAAGCAGAATGGATTGACTATTTCACGGATATACTTGTTTCAGCTGTATTACAGCACGATGACGCACATTGTAGTAATTTAACCCCAAAACGCAACATCCCTCAGTGTTTAGGAGGCTATGTAATTCTGCAGTTTCCCTTAGCACTTAACCATATCGATGATGACTTGATGAAAGACAAGGTTCTACTTCTAAACAAACATGACATATAAATATCAACTTCTTCGTTTCCATTACAGCCTCATAAAGTTTGAAAACTACAAAACACATGGAAATCCTTAAAGCTCTGAAAGCTAGCCTACCGTTTTGGGTGTCACATATGACGACGAGAGTCTTCCATCCCAGCAGTGTCATCATTTTACTGATCACCGTCACAGCCAGGTCTGGTGGTGGCTGGTCTTGCTGGAAAACAAGCTTCCCAACCGCGGAATGTGCACTGGAACTGTTACTAGCGTTGTTTTCAACGAGTCGACAACATGGAAGGTTGGCGGTTTTACCATCCAGTGACTCATCATCATATCCTGGTCCATTGCCTGAATTCCACTGACCATCTCTGGATGTAGATCCTAGCTTGTTGAATCCAAACTCTGAAAAAGGATTTTAATTTTGAAAACAAGTTTGCTTTATGTGAAAAGATTATATTTACTTGATAAAATAATGGAGACAATTTTTCAGTCCACAATGAAACATACGATAGAATCAACTGAGAAGCATTGGGTCATTCGGTCCAGCAGATCCTACATGCATGGGCGGGAGTTCTTATCCAGATTCGCTCGGATTATGTTTAAGGATATTTTAGCACCGCATCGACATGGATCTTTCCAAGTATTTGATTGCCGACGACATGTATTTCTCATGCGTGTACCTATGCTGAACAGCCAAAGAAACGTAACTCTGGTTTTGTTTTTAAATAGAAGATGTAAATGTACATGTTTAATTTACTTTTATGATTTTCTTTCGAAACTATTGTTTCTTTAGCTGTTCAGTATATGTGTGTGAAGTCCATTCACTTACATTGACATACTGATCTTTGTGTCAAATCGCAGCATAAAACATACACGTTTTATATAGTCTGGTTCATAATTATTGAGAATTTTTCTTCTTACTTTGAGCTATCCTAACACCTCAACTGATTCACTGATACTTAAAACTAAGTAATGGTATAAGGGAGGTAACTCATCTTGGCCTACTGAGTATAGTACAATTAGAGTTACCTCCCCTGAATTTGTAGCAGACGTCATTTTCCTCAGCACTGTCAACAATGTCTGCTGAAGATAAAAGAAGGTTGATTTTTGAGTTGTGTAATCAAGGAATAGATGATGTAAATACATTGGCAGAGAGAACAGGAACTCCTCTTTCTAAAGTGTAAAGGATTAGGAAGAATTTTAAGGAGGGAAAGGATTTTGGGCACCAGAAAGGAGCAGGGAGACCCAGAAAATTGGACTTCTCAGATCGCGTCCGGCTGGGAATTTTAGCGTCTAAAAAGCAAAGGGCAAGCATCTCCAACATCAGGTATGAAATGATAGAAAGGGGATCAACAGTTATATCAAAATCTACAGTTAGAAGAAATTTGATTGATCTCGGATGGGAGAAAAAGACTGGAATTCCTTCTCCTCTCATGAAACAAGAACATAAAGACAGGCGTGTTGAGTGGTGTTTGGCACATGAAAACTTTGACTGGGAAAATGTGATTTTTACTGATGAAAGCTCAATATGGGTATATCCCAATAATGTGAAAATATGGACAAAGTCTGCGTCAGCACCGTTGTATCGACGACCTAAATACAGCCCAAAGTTTCATGTATGGGGAGGGATATCCTTATTAGGAACGACCCCGCTGTGTGTGTTTGAGGGAAATCTGACAAGTCAACGCTACATTAACATATTAGATAATTTTCTCCTTCCAGGTGCACATGTGTTTTATGGAAATGACTGGATTTTGCAGCAAGTTAATGATCCTAAACACACCGCAAAACATGCCAAGCAGTGGTTTCAGGAGAAAAAAGTGACTGCATTATCATTTCCTGCATATAGTCCTGACTTAAATCCCATTGAGAACATTTGGGGGATGATGAAGGAATGTGTGAATCAAAAGGGGTTGACAAAAATTGAAGACATGAAGAGAGAAGTGGTCCGATACTGGGACAGCATAACTCACGAGACACTAACCTCTCTGATAGGAAGTATGCCTACCCGTCTTAGACTGTGCCGTGAAGCTCAAGGAGACTTGATAAAATATTAAATTGTTACCTACACAACATGAAAAAGTCAGTTCACTTTCACAATACATTCAATTTTATCTGATTTGTTCTCGTTTAATAATATCAAATGCTTTAGCTATTCTCAATAATTTTGAACCATACTGTATTTCTTTTAATTTTGTTTGGTATAAAAATGACTTAAGTAAAATAGCAGCAGCACATAGTAGTTGTGACTTATGCAGAAAACATCAGTGTACTTATATAATATCAAAATCTGCGGTAACAAAAACGAAACTAAACTAAACAAAGAAGTAGATAGTCCTACCTGATGTATGTGAAGTACTGTCACAATTTGAGTAAGATAATACGAATACTGCCACCAGTGTCAAAATGATAAGAACATTCACGCCTCTCATCTTTGTGCAAGACAGATCCTCTTCACGAAATGAAGCAAAATGACATAAAATGCATCACATCACATTTATATAACATTTCATGCGAATCCTAACAAGCCGAATAATCGAATATGACGCGTACGATTTCTAAGAGAATAAATCATATGATATTTTCATTTCATAATCTAACCTACATCTCACACGGTAATCATGTGAAATTGGAGAACTAATTACCGACTTGAAAACAGACTCGGCACTCCCAACATGTATTTAAGGTATTTGACATACAGAATTATCGAGTCTGTATATCTGAAAATAACGCCCTTGAATGGCAGATTAGATGATAAAGGGTCTACAGCAACACACATGTGTTATGATTAAGTGAAGAGACTCGGCGTTTTTTTGCTGAAGGTGAGTGGAGTGGCCGAGCGGTTACTGTGGTGGCATGAACGACAGATAAATTGTTTCCTGCAACACACATGTGTTATGATGACATGATTTTGAAGAGATTGGACGTTTGTCTTCTGAGAGGGATATAGTCAAATGGGCAATGGACAGAAGGAAGAAATTACGAATGTTTTTTCTTTTCATTTTTTATTGAAAGATATAGCATTAAAATACGGAAACGCTGAAGGGACATGATGAGGCGAGTTTTATATCGTGCACACGAGATATCTAAATGATGCAATGCAGTGTGCGCATGATGTGAGATAGTGTGCGAACATTGTAAGATAGTATGCGGACGATGTAATATAGTGTGCGTACGCGTCAAGTCATGTCAAAGTGTTTATTGTATTTAAGTTGGGCTTCACGTCACATCTGCATTATTCCAGCCACGAGCTGTATTTATGACCTTCGGTCCACATTCAAGGAGGATACATGATACACATATATAAATACACACAATAATACAAGGATGACTGGAACAAAGTTAATCAATACTTACAAGTTTATGTCTTAAAGATAAAGCATATTTTCATATAAGGCAAGCTGGAGAATATAGTTTTCATTATTTCAGGATGAAATTGATATTTTGACTGATATGGCACTGGTATATATTCAGTTCTTAGATCAGCATAAAATGGACAGAAAAATGTAAAATGGTTTTCATTTTAAATGGCCTAATGGCATAACATCTTAATCATTTCTCTATTGACAATCTTCTACCCTCATTTATGAATAGGTCTGAAATAACGAATCGATAGTGCATAAAACTCCGTCTGAGATTTTTGGATCTTAACACATATAGGTATATTTGTGGCTGAATGAGACTCTTGAAACACCTATATAGATCATAACGTGAACATGTGTCTAATGTGAAATGCTATTCTTGATGATACATGTTGATTGATTGTTCTCGAAATTGGTTATGACATTGGGAACATTGTTGTTTGATTGCACCAGACAAATCCAAACCGTGAGAAAAATAAAATATCACCTATATGCGACTGCCCACGTGGTATTATCGACATTATCTAAATTGAGAAGCATTTTATGACCTATTTTGGAATTCGTTGTGAGTGCACTCCGAGAATCTTAAACCAGTAGGTTAAGCATCTGATTTGTGAGTTGATAGATAAAAAAGATGGTATCTAACACATTTGTTATATATCATGCAATATGGCGTTGATACACCAACGGATATTTTTTGTACAAGCCTAAAAGATGCAAATTTGTCAATACAGTCATGTGTTTGGAACCAACAATTTAAAGTATATTAAATGTGTTAAAACGATTATTGCTTTCTTGGCTCTTGATGTCAGATGTTGGTGAGCCAAAGCGTCCATAAAATCAGACTGTGTCAACGTCATCATTAAAAACTTATTCATTTGAGAAACTATTCTTGAAATGAGTAAGCTATTCTGTTTTCGAAATGTTTGATCTTGGACTTGGAGTTTTTCGAAATGCCCGAAGCAGTTTCCAAAATTTAGAATGAAGGTGTATTGAGTCAGTAAGTTTGTGTATTTTTTGTAAAGAAATATCAGTCTCATATTTTCTGTAGCAAGCTTTACACTCATTTTGCAAAATTGGTTTTCGTTGTGGTCTGTTCGCCTACATCGAAAAACCCTTAAGGCTTTACGGGTGTCTCTCCTGACACTTTTAAATTCCTTACTGAATTGTGATTTACTTGGCTCCTTAGATGACTTGAGCTGGGTTTTTTTCGTGCAATTTGCTGTCCAATAACACATGAATATAATTTTTACTAGCTTCATTTACAAGTTCCTCGAGATGTTCATAGCACAGAGTTATCCGTTTCTTTACGTCCTCAAAAATGTTGTTGTAAATGAATGGTTCCAAAAAGCTTTATCTTTGACATTGTTGACTGAATCATTGACATAAAAAATAACGTTACCGAATTGAGAAGCCGTTTCCAAAGGAGTAGATCAGAATCTACTCGATCTCGAACATTAAACTCTTATAAATTGCTAAAACAATCTCGTAAACAAAAAACATAATCATTCACATTAGACCTTTGTTGGCCACAATACGTAAGTTCACCACTAGTATCACCCTTTTTACTCTACCATTACCTATATACAGCTGAAGTGCATAACTAACAGCATTTGACCAAAGTTGTTATTCAACAGTTATGAGTCCAGATTTTCGAAGCTCTCACAGCGCTAAGATAGTCGTAAGTTAATGTATGGCACTTACGACTATCTCAACGCCAAGAGGGCCCCAAGGCATTCATATCTCAACACAAAACGTTATATGAATAAGATAGTTCTTGTATATTCTCTAGAAAGAAATGAAAATGCGCACGAAATGAAGAACGACATTTTAAAATTGATATATTGTGCACTAGAGATACCCAATTTACGTATGACGTAATATAGTGTGCACACAATGTAACCTAGTGTCCACGCGATATAATATAATGTGCGAACATTATTACTCGAAAACATTACTATATGCCGGAATTGTCCGATTGTATTGACAAAAGCATTACAGCCCGAATAGCTAGTCCTCACTTAGACACTTTCACTTGAAATGTAGTGTTATTTTGTGCAGCCTGAGTTGATAGAAGTCCAGAGAGTACAGAATGCGCATCACATACGTTCTTCCACGGATGGTGATGGAGGAAGACCAGACATACTGCACTCCCTCCCTGAAATCTACACCACAAGAGATTATATGTCTGCCGTCGAACCTGAACCTTCAGTTGTCTGCTTAGATGTGTGCACTTGGATGACCAAGTTCCATGAGATGGTGACGACATCATTGTGCTGGCGAGGATATACATGCACGAACGTGGCGTGGAACTTCAGCACGACCCATATAAAGCAGCCACGTTGCACACAGTTCTGAGAGAGACCTTGAGGCAGGATTTGTAACTGTAGTGTAATGTGTAGAAACTTACTCTTCTGGACGCATTATTCAAAATATGACTCCTTGGTCTGTCCGATTTCCATAAGAATTCAAAGAAAATCTTTTAGTATTTCCTGTTCATGTTTTTGTCAAACCTAAAGTGAAGCACAAAACGTGCCAGGTCCAGACGTTTAGTCATGCATATTACCACTGGTGGTTTAAGTAGAGTAAAGCATCTTAGCTAAAGGTATTACAGTTGATTGAGAGACGAAATCAGGAATCACATGAAAGCACAAGGGTTCCTTTTACTTTTCCAGGTTTCATCACAAGCTGTGCGATAGTATTAGTGCTTTCATGAACTCATGAACTTTGTTTGCCTCATAATATAATTATTTGCAGAGTTGAGGTTCAAGTCCTAGTCATGACTGACACAACTGGCGCACCATCTCCTGGTAACAGTCTCTGGTCATGTGAGTTTACGACGTCATAACGTTAGCTTTGGTTAATTATAGCAATGGAGAAAAGAACATCTGGTAACACCATAAGTCATGGAGGAACAAGCATTTTGACAAAGATCAGAGTAGGCCCTGTTAAGGTCTCGTGGACTAATTACAGATCCCTGGTCCAGGATTATGTGTGTCCAACAGTTAATGATATGCTTTGGCTTCTGCATCCGCTCTTTGTGAGCAGTCTCTTTCACAATGATAACAACATTTTCTTCGGAAACAAATTTCTACATTTCAAGACATCAAACGCCTCCAATAACTCATCAGTGCCAACAATTTCCAAGACTGTTTCGATGTTTTTTTCTGTCTGGATGTGGGCCAGTTTACAGAAACGCTTTAGTTAGATCGCAGAAATGTCAACCAAACATTGCTTCTCCGACTGGTGTTGATGTCAGGTAGATTGGGAAGTAGTTAGCAGCTGGCCAACCTTTATAAATAATTCTGGCAGTAGCTCTCCATTCCGCAACTTGAAAATCTTGTCGCCCAGTGCAACAAACTTCATAAAACTCAGATAGGCTGTCTTTGAGCATAGCATCGCCTTTGCCCAATTTTTTACTGCCACACGGTAATATCATGACAACAAATAAATCGTTAGAGAGTATTGGTGGATCTTTGAAAAGTGATATTATTTCCTTCAGACATTGTCTTCTTTGCTTTTTGATGATGACTTTCTGCTCTGGGAATGTGAAAGGCAAGTGAATTCTGAGGCATCACTAAGCTCTTGAGAGAAGGGTCCAAACTGCGTTCAACTATAATCATTAATGGCAGTCTCGATGGGGTCTGAATTGCCATCCGAACTCTGTGTCTCTTTCTTTGATTCGGTATAATGACGATCAGGCACAGGCTCTACAACAGTGGAACCACATGCTATCCCTCCAGAACTGCCACTGCCCCAAACACTTGTAAAATCTACAATCATAGGAGTTCCCAGCTCTGGCACATTTTCTGTACAGTCTATTCCTTTATCTTGTTTTTGTTTGGCTCGCTCCTCTTCAGTTTTACGTCTGGCAGATCAGCTGGTGAAACGGTCTCTGTGGTTGTGAAGTAGAAGCACGGTGTTAGCATTTTCCTTCCTTCATACAATGTTTCGATTATTGCATCTGGGTCAGATTCTACATGTTTTTAAGGTGTCTGATACCAAACTTTATATCCATCAAAGAGCCTCTACAAGATTTTCCCTCAGGAAAGTACAAATCTATTGCCACAGCTCTCCGACTTTATCAACCTGGCTGGCGTATAACGGTTATCTCTGACAGTCTTTTCAAGATCGTATCGCATGTTTAAACGATATAATCAGTGGCGTGTATGATATAACATGTGTGGTGCACACTACATTACATCGTGCACACACTATATTATATCGTGCACACACTAGGTTACATCGTGCTCACTCTTGTTACATCGTACGCATACTATATTTTCTCATGCGCACGTTTTAGTATCTCGTGGGCACGATGTTAGAAATTAAAGTTCTCGTACTCATGTCCTATTGTTAACACATAACATCACAACAATAATAAATATTATAAGTATATTTGCCAAGCATGTGTTTACATTTGATGGTAGTACATACAGTTAATAATTTTAAGTTTTTAAGCGCTAAGTGTCAGAGCCACTAAAGTTTTTATTCATCCTGCATGTCTTTGTTTTGATGGCAGTTTAATAGTTTAAAATTTAAGGCACTAAAGTATCAGTTCATTCCATCACTGGTATATCCGGTTACGATACTACACTACTTTCAGTTTCTCAAAAGTTCATTCAAACACACTTCAGACATACACTCTTGAACCCATCGTCAGAAGCGCAGCTGGGTTGAGTTATTCTTCTTTATGCAGCCATAAAGCAGCGGAGATGTCCAACTGGTCACCAGATGCAGATTTTGTTTGTAAATTGTTATAATGTTTCTATTGTTTGGCCATTTTGACTTTTGATTTCGGTCCATTTGACTTTTGACCTATCCCCATTTTGTTAACTCTTATCTCTCTTAGTACCGCCGATTTAAAAAAAATGTTTTGCTATTGTTTATGACTGTTGTTTTTCTGTTTTACAATAAAGTTTAAATGCATCAAACAGTGTTTGATTCTTGAAAGCCTATAATACTGCATCATCGGCATAAATCAGCGCTAATAGCGGACATATCAAACAACCCGTCGAGTGGCTTCGACTCAAAAGAAAGACGGGGGCAATGTTATGACTGAATATCGGTACCAAATCATTAAAACTTAATGAGAATAGCACTGGGGAGAAATCTATCCCTAGTCGGACACCAATAAAGCTGGGAAACTTTAAGGAGTATATAATATTTGAACACACACGTGAATCAATGCCATCCCATGTGTTAACAATAAGTCGAACGGGCTTGGCATCAATACTCTGTGCTGATAGCATTTTCCACAGATCTAGGCACATAATATTGTCAACACATTCTGAAAACTAATAGAACCGCAGCAGATTTTTTTTCTCTTTTTACGTAGATCAATAATAAAATCGTAGAACATCATTAGCCCATTTAGTTTGTTGTTATTGTGATTTTATCGTACACTAAGGAAAAAGTTTAACAGTTGAAGCTATATGTAAATACTCTCGTCGTAATGCTGCTGAAGATGACACCATATTCTTTTTGTGGGTGATTTTTTTTAGCTGAGACGGTTGTGCATGACACGTAAATAGAAAACTGTCCATTCAAACAAACATTTCGACGACATAACGTGTCTATTTTTCAACTTGCCAGGAACGTTTTCATAACGTTCGCTACAGTTTACAAAATGTTTTTGTTTTGTAAGCTTTTGTTTTTGTTGAAAATCTTCTTTGCCTTTTGATACCGCCCCCTACTGATCTTGCACTGATGTCCGTATCAGGACTAGGCTCTGTAACATCCTGGTCTGGTACCACGATTAACACGGTTTGCACCAAAAGTGAGTCTCGCTGTTTGTAAGAATATGTTATTAATATCATGTTCAATGCTATTAATGTCATCATTTCAAATATCATCGGGCGAAAGGAATCGATTTAACATGAATTGTCAGTGCTGTTAAACTGATTGAACGGAATCATGTCCATCATCCCGGCATGCACATGGTGTCTTTTCCAAAGTCGTCCTGACATTTGTCTGTTGTAAAGCATGTTTCACTTGGATCTTTATTTACATTGTAAAATCATATTTAAAGCAGGAGTACAAGGCTGAGTGAGCGTCAGGAATAAAGGGATCAAAGATTTAAATTTTAAAGTCAGAAACATGATTTAAAGTGTCTGGAGATGAAATAACATAACACTTCAGTCCTTACCAATACCCTTATCTTGCCCAATTCTGCCATTAATGATGTTTAACCAGTTTATTTTGCACACATTCATACGTTTATGTATGATTATTCACCCTAACAGAATCATTCGAATGCCAAGTTTCTGATATGTCCATTTTAGATATTCCCATTTTAGGAAGTGCTCAGCTTCCAGTCCTTTAGACCTTGCCTGGGACCATACTGTTCGTGGACCTTTAAAGCACATGAAGGAGCTATGATCAAAGGTAGGTCTGAACCGAATTTGGTAAATAGGTTTTATCATATCAGAATAGGCATCCGAAGCTTTGTGCTTTGGGCAGTTTTATAGAATCTTGGGACAAAATGAATGTATGTTATGGCATTAGGTCTAAGGGAGAAATTACCAAAATACTGATACGATATGTCACTGTGTAGAGTGTGATGGTTTGCTGACTATGCTAGCCTCAGACTACGGAATGTTTGTTAATTACGTTCCTAGGTGATTTGTCATCTAAGCATAAAACTCAAGAATTTGCACTCATGTTTCCGGATGTACCTGGTGGTATTATGATGAAGATGTAGGTGTCTGTGAAACCACATCAATACCAAATGAATCCAGTCGAACTTGAAGCCAAGAAGAAGGGCATCCAGTACATGCTGGAAAATCACATTACTAAAACAAGTCGAAATGATTAAAATTACAGAAGCTGTACGGACACAAAATGTGTGAACGCTGTTTCTAAATCTGACCCATAATCGATACTAAGAATCGATGACTGCTCCAACACTATCGTTCAAATCAAGTACGTCGGCACGTATGGAATCCGAAGTGGTTTGACAGATTTTTGGAATCACTACAGGAGATTAGTTACAGAACCTGTCTCCATGTCCATATGTTGCTAACTTTTGAAACAACGGAATGGATTTTCGTATATCAGTTTCTTCTCCTGATTTGATTTAGGGTACAAGCCTGTACGGTTTTAGAGATGCTGGTTGTCAACATTAGTTCTGATCATTGATCCACTATATATATATCAATAGTTCCCCTGCGTCATGAGTTTCACAAGAGTGTGAAAAACTCTACTCTGGTCTATTCTCAAACAGTAAGACGTTGTCTATGGCAGCTGACTTATCGTGATATAACTAAAGAATTTAGAGAGTCAGTGTATGTTGCCGTAGATGGAGATTCCACTTCTCTTCTCTCTCGTTTGTAACTGACATTTTGTAAGGAAATTTGCAAAATCGCAGCTGCATGGGTTAGTAATAGGCAGCTACTGGGTAATGTCATCGATCTCTGTCGTCAAAGGCTTTCAGAATCCATCCAGACTGGATCATGTTAGATAGCGACATTTGGTTGAGATACATCAATTTGCCTTCATCTTGAAGTAACTGAAATGCTCCCTATTGAAACAAAATGCACATAAAGGAATATGGTGTTATAGGCTTTTATAATCATATACCGAGCACCTCCGTTTGTCTGGTGGAAACATTTCGATTTTTTTACTTAGAGGTGTGTACACGTGTGCACACACATAATTCTTACATGTTCATTTGGAACGGTTATAACAGGCCTTGCTATATGTATAATCTCTCTTTGCTATGATTATAAAAGATTTGATAAAATTCACCGGTGATCATGTCAGTGAAGATCCAAGTTAGAATTGATTAGATAACGGAATCAAGGGACAACGGGGGCAATCCCCTTCCCATTATGCTTCTCATTGCCTCAGTCCCTCGCAGGCTGACACAAACAAGGTGAGGTAAACAGAGGTGAAACATCAAGATGATTTCGCTTATCTTGCGAGCTGGTTACCCCTTTGGGACACATATAACACATTACACGACGAGATTATTGGTCTGTTAATAAACTGTTTACGTTAGTTCCTGAAATATTCTCGTTAGAGTCAAATATTATAAAATCCAAACGCAATTTTAGCAATTCGGTGATTTTCCTGGACACATTCGCAGCTAACGTTTTGTCACAGGCAAGTGTCTTTTGATCATGGTATTGCCACGGTGAGCTTTCTCTTGGGACCATTAGCGGGTACTCTGATCGACAATAGCCACAAATGAAAGGAATACGCTTTCATACAAAGACGTGGGACAGTGGGGTGGTCAGTCTATGGTGATACATTCCCCAAAGCTAACGCAATACACATAACACATCTAATCGATGTATAATCAAGAGTATTGTATGTGAACAGTTTTATTGTAATATGTTATATATTTTATCATACATTCCATAGACAGATCTCCGGCACATCATTGATTCAGAAGTTTCTGAAGAATTGCCATGTTATTCCGTCAACCCGTAGCACCCTGGAGAAGCCGGAAAGGTTTCACTTTTTAAGACGACTAAGGGCTCCTTTCACAAAGCAACCTTTATTAAGGTTAACCTTAACTCCCATTCTTTAACATTGCACTATGGTTTCTTACGTCTAAGGAAACCTTAGTGCAATGATTAAAGTATGGGAGTTCAGGTTAACCTTAGTAAAGTTTGCTTTGTGGAAGGAGCCGCATCTAGTAAAGTCTAAACAGAGTTCGCTTGAAAGTGATTGTTAACCTTCACTCTTATGCTCTTGTCGTGAACGTTGTTGCTTGCTAAAGCAAGTTTCGAACATCAGTGATACAGTGGCAATACAACTTCCAATTCCAAGAATATAGAATGAACTTTGTAAGTCTGAGACTGTGACAGTTTTGCCTTTCATCGTGTGCTGCATTGAGCATGAATTATTTTTGGGCATCCATTTTCTTCTCCAGACATCAAACAGGCCTCGTTCAGAAAATGTCAGTAACCTGAAACAAAATTATATAGAGGTAGACAGATGACAGAGAAAAATATGGCAACTGATAAAAGGATAGTGAAGGTGTAATAACGATGAGATCTGTAATTTCGTCAGTGTCTTGGGTGCTGACAACACATACACACTGATTACATATTGCGTGTTGCCCTCGTCCACTAGCCTCTCGAGGACATCCCACAAATGCTCTGTGTTGGTCATGAGTTGGGACCTAGCGGACTATTCGAATATCCAGAGGCCTTCTCGTCAGAGATAGCCGGCGATGAATAAGTCGTGGTATGGTCTGACATTCTCATCTTGTAGGTAAAAATCTGCTCATACGCAGTGCTGCTTAGTGAAATGTTCATTTGCAATAGCAAAACCTGTACGTTTGTCTTTTGCATTATCTCTCAAACCATGACATAATCGCCCGCACGCCGATCATTGACCTGGCACACATATAGCAAGTAGGTCGATAACAAAGTTGATGTGTCTGTGCAAGTACCTTACAACATTGGTGCCACACGCCCCAAACACACGCAAAGGCAGGTCAAAGATTGGACTTAAAATACCTGGAACATATATTTTTCGTAGTCAAACTAAGTAATTGCGTCTACATAATCGCTACCACTGTCTCAAATTTGGAAATGCCCTCCACATGTCCATTATCGAACGTTTGGGAACCCTTACTGACGCCTACAGTGTTGGAGCTGTGACTTCTTTAACCAGTGGATCCCTGGATTTGTCTTGTCCAGACTCGATTATTTACATATAGCTAGTCTATGTCATGCAGCATTAAACCAGAAACCAACAACCATCTAACCACCCTGTCTTAAAAGATCCAAGCCATGTTGATGAAGGGCATTAAAAGAAGCATAAAAGAGACGTTCTTACCAATCCGAAATAATCCCTTTATATGGTGAATGCAGAGGTAAACCAAGGGAATATCGCATGGGGAAAGCTACTCCTGGTATTAACTTCAGTGAACAGTCATCTTGTATCCATGTCTCAAGGATGTCGGTTTCAACAACAAAGACATATTTTCCCGCAATCACTTTCTTCTTATGTACCAGCTCGGATGCATGGAGCACATCAGGGTCAGTTTTATTGAGATTCACGACTCCTTGCCAAAACTGTTTATGAATCGGGGCTTTGGAAATCTGGATAATAAATGAAATCACATTACATAATCACGCTAACAGTTTTCTTGATGGACGGGCTACCACCATCATGGACATTCGAACAAGGTCGCCAAAGACTGGAGGTTATTCAAATCCTAAGCTGGAAATTTACTGCTATTCCAGACATTCTTGACCAAGTTTCTGGAAATACGACAATAAATATAACTGGAATGGATACAACGGGTGCCTTGGATGATTGTGTCTTGTACCACAAGCATTTGTTTTAGATGATTCCATGGGCTTTGGTGCTCATGAACATTCATATTAGCATGACGCAATGGCAGGACCAGCATGTTACACTTCACACCAGTTCTTTGGGAATATACCCTAGCATGATGGTAGAGTTTAAATACACTATTTGCGAACCTTATGTGGCGTACATGTCATGTTTATATGTAATAAATTAGGAATCCTTCGAATTTGAAGGCCAGTTTGGATTTTGTGGTATGTATCATTAAGCATGTTACAACCTATTTTACGTGAATTCTTACTACCAAAGTTTCATAACGTAACTCATTGAAAAGTGTCCTTCGAAAGCAGCGGTATGATAACTTGCCTATATTAGCCGGCAATTTTAACAAATTATCCAGGCTTGGATTCCTTTGGTATTGTGTTCTAAGAATCGCATAGAAATGCACTGTGGGGAAACTACAATCTGTTGCAATTTGTTCCAAGTCAAATGTTTTTCTGCCTGGACTATGGTTGGTTTTAATACACACTTAGCCAGTGAACCGTTGTAGCCGCCTTGGTCCTAATGATTGTCGCTATCCCAGATCCGAAAATAGCTTAACGGCAACAGTGCTGCCTGTGAGATGGGGATGTTAGACTCAAACATAAGAAGCAACCCTTGCCTATGAGCACTTGCATGGATTGGGTGTTCAGGTTTGGGGGATGGGTTGATAGCTTCTCATCTTTCACAGTTGCCAGAGCCTATGCTCTTGATGTCAGTCACGCGATGTCCTGTTCAATCATTCCGCTGGGTGCAGGGTTTAACAACAAGAACCAATAAAAGTCATTGCTATTGCCTTTGAATGAGTGAGTATGGTTTAACGCCTCTTTTGGCAATTTTCAACCATCATCGCATCGGGGAAGACTACAAATAATCCTGGCGCAGTTGACCAACGTGGAGAAATGAACCCTTGTGTTTTAGCGTGTCGAGCGATCACCCTAAACTCCAGTCTAGTCCCATCGGCCCTGTTAGTTCTAAAAGAAGCTGTAACTAGTGTGCATATTTGTCACCAAGCAGATCTGAGTGCGAGCTATTACTAACACATACATTCAATCGTGATAATGCTATTCAGTCATCTCCATAATAAATCAGCTATTCAAATTGAGTATCACTGTACGAATCTTTGTAATCGACTAAAACCGATTATCTATGGTATAATCAGTGACAAGATCTTTGAGAAGTTATAGGAAGTAAGAACAGGACGATAGTAAGGAAGTGTAAAAGCACAGTACGTACCTCAAAGGAGTCGCTCCACAGAGATCCACCGAGAGTACCCCACGTGTAAGTGTCTTGGTGTACCATTTCCTCGAAGGTTGTGAAAGGTAGCACTACTTTTGAAACTGTAAAGAAGGCTATCATATTGCTGCTGTATATGGCACTTGATAGCATGCCGAACACACAGATAAAACTGAATAGGATGTTACTTGAGGCTCCCATTTGATTTACATATGGACCTGAAACAAAACATAAAACTTTCATTCTTAATGATCTGGAATAAAGGAGCAAACCCTCTTCAGAATCTATATATTTTCTCAAGTGTCTAGAGAAGGAATGGGTATATAAAATGGAAACCTGTCCTACAGATATTTCCAAAATGTAATCAATGCTCATGCTATAACAAAATAACCATTGTTCAGTGGACATATCGTAAATATTTTTGGCTGCTATATTCAGGGTGAGTGAGTGAGTATGATTTAGACTGTGTTTATCAATATTCTAGCAAACTCACAACGGAGACATGTGGGGGATCGAACGCGCACCTTAAGCATGGCGAGCTCTCGCTTAAACTATTAGTTATCTCGACGTCCACCTTTCCATAAAGAACTAAGCTTGCATTCAAGAAGTTAACCCTTACGTTTTCGTAATTGACACAACCATAACATTAATCCCGTTGCCTGAAAAATGATTGTCATTAATTCTGGTCATTGTCTCACTTTGGCGTATCATCAATCCAAACACAATGAGCCAGGTGTCGGATGCATCCCCTCTTCCGCCTTCAGTGACCTTGTGACTGTACCTCGTTGTGCACAAAACTAGAACCATCAGCAGGAAGGTGATGCCAAGACAAAGATGGGTATATAACGACAAGGGTTTCAGGTAGAGCTGCCAACTTGAATTTTCTGGGTCTGGTATACGGTACACGGCGGCCCCTATGTCAAAACCTATTGAGTAACTGAACTCCATTACTTGCTGTCTCTCGTACGTCTGGGCAAGAGCTGCTACGGTCATATCAATCTCCTGAAGAACACGACCAAACATATGAAGTCGACATACAACACCATGGATACAGGTTGAGTAATTGATTACATAATAACGACAACTAATGACATCATTCAGACTTCTAAAAATAACTAACAAAACAGTCCCAGCTTTACTAATACCTTCAACGCTGTAACCTTGAGCACCTAATGAGCGAGTGTCTTACGATGTTCTTTGAAATCCTATAACAAGCAGCAATGGATATGTATTTACCTCTATAACATACCTTCCTTTCAAGTTGCCCCACAAGTCCTGTCCACGTGTTATCGCTCTTTTGTACTCCCCATTCCATATCCGGAGGAAACATTAGCTTAAAACTAAAATATTGAATTGAAATATATTTGTAATATATACGAACGACATCATAATGCATTTGTCAACAATTGGAGCGCCTGATACACATCAGAAATGATACTGCACAACCTGTAGAAATGAAAATCACACATCCTGTTGATCGATCTGTTATTTTGGACTTACTATTGATTTATCCTATCACAACAAGTGATGAGAATCATGATGGATAAAATTTAATGCCCTTATTCCACCAACATAAAGATAACTGGAGACGTTATCAATAAATGATACCATCAGTATAATCCTTCAGCTTCAAAACAAAAGTGTAATGGCAAAATTGACTATCTACTGCATATAAAATATAGAATCGGCATACGTAAAGTTCATTAAGACGGAGAGTTCCTTTAGTATGTCGATACATATTCCTTCAAACACGATCTTGCCTGACACATTTCGAATGTACGTGTAGGGGGGCCACTGAAACAAAAACAAATGTATAGTCACACCATTAATCATTATGTGCTTATTGTCTTCAAATATGTGGATTAGCATGACACTTTATGGGAAACCTTTAAGTCCAAATATTCTCAACACGAACCACAGCACGAAGAACAACACGAAAAACACATACAACAACAAGAAAACCACATACAAGCACAAGAAATACACGTGCAAGGCCAAAACCACCGACAAACAATAAAGCAAATAACTCACATACAACAAGCAAAATACATACAACAAGGAAACCACAAACAAGCCAAGAAAACTACAAACAAGAAGGACAACCACGTACAACAGCAAAAAAACATATCCAACAACTAGAAGATTCCACACAGCAAAACAAATGTTTAAAAGAACCAAGATGAACAAAACAACAACACAATAGGTAGAAACGCACGCACAACCACATGAAACCCACAAACATCAAGACGAAAACCACAGACAGCAAGAAAACCACCTACAGCAGGAAAACCACAAATAACAAGAAAGCCACATGCACCAAGTTATAGACGTACAAGAACAAAATAAAAATACAACAAAATTCAGAAAGCATAAACCCATATACAATAAGAAAAGCACACGAGAAAAGAAGAAAGCTACAAACAACGATAAGAAACCACAAGCAATAAGAATAAAAACCACAAACAACAAGAAAAACAAAAAAAAAAAAACCGAAAACAACAAACAACAAGACAACCACAAACAGGAAAAAACACATACAGCAAGAAAACAACAAACAACACGAAAAACACAAACAACACGAAACACACAAACAACACGAGAACCACATAAAGCAACAAGAAACCATCACCAACAACAAGAAACCACATACAACAAGAAAACCACAAACAAGAACAAGAAACCACATACAAAAAACACAAAGATAAGAAAAACCGAAACAGCAAGAAAACCAGATAGAACAGATAGAAAACGACGTATAGCAACACGAAAACCGCATGCAACAAGAACACCATAACAACATCAACGTAGTCACCAAAAACTAGAAGACCATATACAAAAGGAAAACCACACGCAAAAAACCTCACTCACAGCAGCAAGAAAAACGCGTACTGAAGAAAACCACATACAAAAACGAGAAAATCATATGCAACAACACGACATCTACACGTAGCAACAAAAAATGGATTACCCGAAGTGTTGACGCTACTAAAGTCCTCCCGTTCAATCCATAGTTGGTATTAGGAAAAACGTTGTCGTTTACATCAAGAGTTCTATTGACATAAAATCTGCCAACATGTTCAAACTCGCGGCCATATTTTCTGTACATGAGCGTAAATATATTGCCTTCATATATCCTGCCTTGAAACGGATTCTGAAAAAAATATGCATTGCACGTTACCTGTGAAACAGAATAATATGTCAGCAACCGAACTAATAGCGGTACAAATAGATGGTGACTCATTATCGTTTTCCTGTGAAACCTTGAACATGTTGGGGCTTTTTCAGTTTATTCATAACAACAAAGTTCCAGTACGTTTGGCCTTTCGTGAAATATCAATGTATGCTAGAGAGGCGTATTGAATTGCTTTTATCTATGCTTTAACGTTGTTTAATCTTGGATCAAAAGACAAATATCAGTCTTAACAGAGCTCAGTCAGCAGGTATGGTGAAGTAGTCAGTCGATGGATGAATTCCCAGCAATATGCCATAACGTTGATAGTCTAAAAACATGCTAATTACAACACTTATAGAGCTCTATATCAAGACATTTGATTCATATGACCCTTTTACGCCAGAGGCATTACTTAATGAGGATACCATATACAAAATATAAATGTCAGGGTTTTAGAGGCAAGCTTGTCCTTCATATACCTTCATCAAGCGTTGGATGTCAACAACGGGCATTGTCATGACGGCAACGTTGTCGAGCCAGCTGTTGTTCGGGAACACCTCCAGATCGTTTTCTAGTATCAGGATCAACCAAGAGGACGAGGATCGCAGGTCGGTTTGACGTCCATGACGTACATCAAACTGATCAGCCTGGAGTAACCCAGAGTATTGCCAGAGTTTCAAGGGAAAGAACACAATATACAAACAATTGTTTGTCTGGTTGTTACACTGAGCATGTGCGTGTGAATGTACGTACGTGCGTGTGTACGTGTGTGTATGTGCGAGTGTGCACCTGCGCAAGCGCAATTCTATTGTATACTGGACATATATCAGTGTACTTTATGAATTATGAATATATTTATTCCTTTACATACTGATAAAACATCAGTCATAAAAATACCAATATCCTTGACTTATTTTGTCCAGTATATTAATAACAGTGCTGTGTAGGCGTGAAGTGGTAAGTGTAGGGTACTGCAAGACAAGTCTTACCGTATACTGATATATTTCACAGTTGTTCCTATTTTTTTCATATAGATGTCATTCACTCACCTGATGCTCGATCGGGCCGATCTTTACTCATGTTTGCCCCTATATATACCCGATATACAGATGCTAAACACCCAAATTCATCTCATATACATCCTCTATTACAACATCGATGCAGTTTTCAGCATGTTTATATGTAAACCATTTTGAGCTGGGAATATTTTGGATGTAAACCATATCAAACGTTAATTTTGTTTTGCACTCTCAAATTTAACACGAGCCGTTGTGTCCGATAGTCGGCTTTACAGTCAGTTAGAACTACTTTTGAGAAGGGGCGGTTGGTGAGCTCATTGGCTAAAGCGTTCACTCGTGTCTGTCTGGTATCCACCACAGTGAAATATATTACTAAAGGCAGCTTTAAACTGAGCCCAATCGGCACATTAAAAGGAGATGGGCGTTGAAGATATTGGTTTATGGTGTATGCAGTCATTTTAAATTTTGAATGTGTGCTCTGTAGGGAACGTCATAACGCATTCCTCTGTCACGATAGAGACTTTACAAACTGTCAGTCTACAGAATTGACAGACAAACTGAAAATGCGGTCATATGTGTCAACTCCGGGTTTAAGTGAAGAAACCAGCGTTATGATTTTGATGTAACAAAGTATATTAAACAAGGCACACGATAATATGCGACCTTGACCAGACAAGACGAGTAACTTGAGGGAGTGGGTATGGTTTTACGCCCCTTTTAGCCATATTCCAGCAATATCATGGGGACACCATGTGGTTCACTGAACGAACGCTTTAACCACCAGGCTACCCGACCATCCCAAAGACGATGACATTATTAATGCATTGGCAGTTCACAAGAGCCAATGCAGTTCACGCTGGAAAACAGCCGATGCCAAATCTGTTCCACAATGAACAGAAGCGTCTTTCCAGCATGAGGGACGTTTCGGAGTAGTCTGTTGGTTAAAGCGTTCGCTCGGAGTGCCGAAGACCATTCAACAATGTGTGAAGGCCATTTCTGGTGTCTCCGTCGTAATATTGCTTGAATACTGCTAACATCTTTTCAACTGAGACAGTAGCATGTTTTCGGCTTGATCTCTGGCCTACAGTACCTCTTCAAGAAGATGCCGCACCGCCTCTTGCCTGCCCAGTACCATTATGTGCCAAGGTAACATACTTCGTAATACTCTCCATAACATAGTCTGGAGTTCTTGGCTGCTGGACGAGTTGAACAGGGTTGAGGAACTTGTTATCCCATTTGCTTTCAAGACTGTTGTTAAACCCCATGACGCTATTTGTGTAAAAGCAAACAGTTATTTGATTATTATATGGTTAAAGAACTGAACACAAGAATTACTGAATACTGAGAGTTTTCAAACAGTTTTATTCAATTGGATCATGGTTGAAACGTTTCCTATCCTGAAATGCTGCACGAAATCTACTGTCACCATTAGGAACGTAAACAAGTCAAAACACAGATTACAGAACAGCCTCTTTTCCTGTTTGCTGGGCTCCTGTATACTGGAACTCATTTCATAAATATTAATCAGTATGAAAACGAGGCTCTGCCCCTAGAAACATTTGACGGTCTGGTACGGAAGTGACATTATATCAGTCATATTGTGCGTTGCAGAACTACATTGAATATGCGCAACAAACACATAAGAAGTGTAACCAGTAAACTAGATGTATTTTGAATCATTTTACGACGTCATCAAAAAGGGGCAGTCTGTGATTTCTTAGTTAAGGTATTCTGCCTAAATCTCGACATAAAATATAGAAATACGGTGATGCTAAAATATAAAAATAAAATTCATTTGTAAATAACATTTTCTTATGACACAAGGAATTGGAATTCAGTGTAACCAGAGTTATTTGTGGAGTCTATTTTCACACGAGAAAATTCGGATCGGCTGAAACGTATGTCATTGTCTAAATAGGTTAATGAGATTCATGTTTCGGTATGCAAAGGAATAGCTGAAATATCCGAGGTAACGTTACTATTTTGCAAAAAAAAGTCCTGTTTGTGTTTTGTTTATCGCCACACACAGCAATATTTCTCCTATGTGGTGTCACTGCAAAAAATCGATTCTGGACCAGACGATCCAGTGATCAATAACATGGGAATCGATCTGAGTAATTCAGATTTGTCAATCACATCAGCGAACCCGATCCCGTTAGTTGCCTCTTCCGACAAACATGGATTGTTGAAGACCAAACCAAATCTTTACAGGTTCCTGACCAAAATGTGTTATTGATAATAAAACTATAACATTGTCAATAAGACAATAACATTGTCCGATACGCACCATCATTATCCTCTGCAAATATGTGAACCTGTGACCACTGAAGCTGATTCAACAACTGACAGATGCTGGATCCAAAGTCCTGTATCGGGAGATAGTAGTTTGGCGTTGACGGCAGAGCTTGGGAACGTGACCGGAAACATACTATCGGCCTTTTCAGTCGTTGTTCTTTAAAACTGAACGCTATTTTGTTGCACATGTTCTCACGGACTATAAGCACATTCTGTTCTTGTATCAAACGCTTTGTGACTGTAAATTAATAACCATCTATCAGAATATCATAACATAACGCGATAACATTGTGTGGGATAACAACCTCTTTACTATAGATAACGATGTTAGAACCTACATCGTAATGTCATTTTCACTGTAATAAAGAAGTTATTCATCCATATATTGTTTTCATATCTTTCCTTAATGTTCCAACTTCTAAATGCCTCTCAAGTTTCTTAGAATGTGAATGATGAAGCGAATACAATTTTAATATTATTCATATTTTCATTTAACCATGTATACTGTACAAAAAGTTGGGGATAATGGTATTTTTATGACTGATATTTTATCAGCATGTCAATGAATAGATACATCATTATTCACAATTTCAGAATTCACATATATCCCTAACTATGTTTGTCCAGTATATTCACGGTATCACGGTATCAATCATTCGTATCATAAAGGAATTATACCAGGTGTTAACGAGACTGAAATATCCTTCCTGACCGCCCGATGTGAACCACGATTGCTCCAGATACTCACCGCCTTGAGAGAGTTGAAAGGGATTCCCTAGTGAAATGTTGATAAATGAAATCTTTTCTTTGGAGAAGGGTTGCGGGGTGTCAAACTCTGCAGCATCATCTGCGTTGTAGCCAATTATACCTAACAAACAACAGTCGGAATATAATGGCTTGATAGGTCACGCTCCCTATGAGAGAAGGAATCGTGTGAGTTGAGCAACATTTCAGTTTGGTAATTTTACCTGAGCTTACTTTTCCAACCTGTACAGACTCGGATAGTGTATAGACATATCTTGCTTTCAGCAAATCATGGAACGGCTTAAGTATGAATTAAGAAACTGTGCGTGATCAGCGAGTGTGAAAATACATATCGTCAATAAAGAAAGAAAGAACTGCAGAATTGAAGAGGGTGATTAATTGAGTGCAAGATTGTATGCAATTGAAGAACATAGTGGTCTTGCAAAGTTGACGCCTTGTGTAAACGTTAGTATTGAGCAAGCATGACACTCTTACGACCGTGACAAAGTAGATGAATAAAGGAACATGACACTGATTCATCATTGGTCTTATGACTGAACTACTTTTAGCTTGAAACTAGCAAATCTAAAGAAAAAGTGTTCAGAAATGAAACGTGTTCAGTGATGTACGAAACCTGATCACAGAACCGGCACTTCTTACATGTTACACATGTAATGTGTTATACATCTTACATGTTACACTTATTTTCTCTCATGTGCGTTGTATGTTATACTCCTTTACGTTATATCTTCATATGCTATACTTGCTATTATGTTATGCTTGCTACACGTTATTAGTGTTCCCCCTAGGCACATTTAGGAGGGCGCAGTGCCCTCCCCTTTGACTTTTGTGCCCTGCCTTTTTTATTTTGCGCCCTGCCTTTTTTCGCCTCAGTCGCAGTCGTTTACTATGGCAAGTGTATATTTTCCAGATTTGAAATGCTTTTTCAAATTCTAATCCTAAAATACAAACTGAGAAGAGTAAAAACGAACTTTTGAACTGAAATCATAAGACAATTTGACTTCATATACATTTTGTTGTTCTTTCAATATTCCTCACCAACATGCCCTTTGAGGTTATGAAGTGCCTTTTTCCATGAATTTACCCTGCTCTTTCTGAACCCTAGGGGGAACACTAGTTATACTTGGTTAATGTTGTACTTGTTATATGTCACTCACTTCATATGTATCACTTGATATACATTAAACATGTTACATGTTTTAGTTGCAACATATTATAATTGCTATATTTTATACGTGTTATATGTTACACTGACTATATGAAGTACTTTTTGTATGCGACACTTGCTAAATACTGTACTTATTTGTTATGCTTTCTATATGTTACAGTTGCTATGTTATACTTGTTATATGTTATGCTTGTTATATGTTACATTTGCGATATGTTATCTTCTATCTGGATCATTTACTTCCAAAGTATAAAAGTATAAAAGTATCCGTCCCCAGCTGGGCGTTGTATTCAATATCTGCTGTGGTCACGATGAGCCCCAAAACTCGACATGGCGTCAATAAGTCTTTTAATTCGACCTTGTGGAATTTTGCCCTATTTCTAATGCAACGCCCGCGACAGTTGGTCTAATGTCTTGGGAGCAGTTTGACGTTCACGCAAAAGGTCGCCCAAAGTCATCTCACAAACGCCCGATGGGGTCTAAGGAGGGCAATCTCATACTGATACGCTTCCCACATCACGACACCGTCATCACAAGGACTTATTTAGTCCTTGGCCACCATACGGACGACACAGTTACGGGAAAAAGTCCATTTCGACGGCGATATATAAGGAATCTTCACTGCATTGAAGCAGAAAACATCGTTCGTCACTGAAACACCAAGTTTTCACCATGTTTTTACATTTGTCGAAGCACGCGACCAAAACAGGGCCTTCTGGTTCGCAAATGATATTTGAAATTTCAAATATTGAAAGAATAATTATGATATAGCTATAAGGCGGTGGTCTGTAAACAATCGAGCCTGGACCAGACATTCCAGTGATAGACGGCATGAGCATCGGTCTGCGCAACTGGAAACCGATGACATGTGTGAACCAAGTCAGCGAGCCTGACCACCCGATCCCGTTAGTCGCCTCTTACGACAAGCATAGTCGCCTTTCATGGCAAGCGTGGTTTACTGAAGGCCTATTCTACCCCGCACCTTCACGGGTTGACATGTATGTGACACTTGCTATATGTTGGACTTGCCATAAGTAACACTTAATGTATGTTAATTAGTGACATGTATACTTTCTTTATGTTTTGGTCTTGCCTAATGTTACACCTATCTGGCATATATGTTACACGTGCCATACATAACACTTAGTATATGTTAATTAGTAATGGGTATGCTTATATATTCGACTTGCGTAATGTTACACCTATCTGACATATATGTTAAACTTGCTATATGTTGGACTTGCCATACGTAACACATGGTATACGCTACATATGTTATGCGTATACTTTTTATGTTTTCCATTTGCAAAATGTACCATCTGCAATGTGTTACGTTTGTAATATTATTATGCTATCTTTGTTATGTCTTACACTTCTTTTTCTTTACGTTGTTACACTTGTTTTATGTTATGTTTGTCACATATGTTAACCTTTCATTTAACACATGTTACACGTTACGCATGTTAATTTCTTTGCGTGTAGTTTGCTCAATGTTAAAGTCCTACCCGCTTTTTTAAATATTGGGACGGTGGGGTAGCCTAGTGGTTAAAGCGTTAGCTCGCCACGTCCAAGCCCGGGCTCTATTCTCAGCATGGGTTCTGGTTCTGGTTTCGGGTGTGTGTGTGTGTGTGTGTGGGAGGGGGGGGGGGGGGGTTGGAGGGGGAGGGGGACACAAACGGAATGTCAACCAATCAGAGCGGTGGGTCTATGCAGAATTCATCTACATTTCAGGGGGTAGACTATTTCGTTTACAGGTTTGTACAAATTTGAAATCGCGACAGCTGTTGTCAAAAATAAAAGCTATATGTTCTCACAATCTACTATCGTTTAGTTTTGTCTCCTGCTTTGCCTAGTTTTACCCGACAAAGGCCCCCATTTGGCATTTCTTGTGTCAAAGGATTAACCGATAACACGATGATTGATTAATTAGTTTTATGGGGATTTAAATGGGGGCTTTGTCAAAAGGTAGTGTTTATGTCTGTATATTTACTAATCTATACTGAACACACTCTGTCGTGTCTGTGTCTATGTAAAAACAACACCCTTCTTTCAAAGGATTAACCGCCAATACATTGATTGATTGCTCATTATTGGCTAACTAAATAACTTTTTTTAAAAGAATGACGCACATTATGCAATTAGTTGCCAGGTGTGCTATCTTGGGTGACCAATGAGAGTATACATCAGAGTGAAAACACTGAAACGAAACTTCACGTTTTCGTATATTAGACTGTTAAAAGAGACATCACGTGGGAAATCTGCAGATGAATTACATATCACTCGTTTTTGTGGATATTGATGGATACATTCCTCGAAGAAGGTAATAGCCTGACATTGCTCCTACAACTTTAATTTTGATATTTGCATTTTGTTTTTATTTAGTTGTCGTAGGTTTCAACAGAATCATTGTTTTCGTCGTGAAGTGTAATGATACAGACGACATACACAAGGGCGTGCGTGCGAATCGTGATTCATATAAGCAAAACTATATTGATGGACATCAGGATTTTACAAGACATAACAATTTCACTCTTGGAAGCGAGGCGGAGGTCAATATAATATTACGATAATATTGTCACTTAGACCACAACCTCGTTTCCGAGGAAGAAAGCGTTATATTCATGCAAAATCCTTTTGTTGGTCAGCAATGTGTAGTAAGCAGTCTTGATTTTATAAACTCCATGAAACTTGAACTCCATTTTCTATCCTGTAAGCGAGGTAGGGGGCGAACCATCCGATTTAGTATATACCACAGGTTTCCACATCGCTCGCTTCGCACACACTAACAACCAATTTAAGCACAAAGTATGTTGTTCGGTGGAAATCTGTGCATAGTGGCACAATCACCCGACCCCAAGGAGCATTTGACGGCAACACAACAATTCGGCATGTCTTTGCCGAGCAATCAGCAAAATGACGAGCTTCCTACACATATTCTATACAACTAAATGAGAATCGTTCCTTCTATGACGTCACTGCAGGGCTCTGGCGACAGAGTTATGTAACCAGTCTGCGGTTTCGTTTGCTGGCGAGAGAGAAGTAGACGGCTTTTTAGCAACTTTTGAGCGCTTGGTATTTTTTTTTAAATGATGTTCCGTTTATGACTAACCAGAAGTCTTTAATATGCAGTGATAAAAAGAGTACCAAAAATTGAGTTTAGTCGTTCTTTAAAACCATTAATATACATCTAACCCCTTTGTATTGTATCTTGTGTCGGTATGATGGGAATATACGCCTTTCATAACAATCACACATCTTAATCAAACACTTTCAACAATAGATTAAATTGAAGGCTGATTAGCTACATTATCTTAAGATTACTAGGAGTTAATACACATATGTAAAAGTGCAATAGAGACAGACTGTTTTGAATACCAGGAAACAGTGAGACATGGCAACATCGGTACACAGGAATTAGGGATATAGGACATAACCAAGAATGATTAAAATCAGACATAACCAAGAATGATTAAAATCAGAATGTAATATTTGAGTATTAACTCCACTCACCTAAGTTGATAGATCCAGTGGCATCCACGTATATAAGAAGGACGAGGAAGAAACAGACTTTCATGACTTTCTTGTCGAGTATCTAACGTGATTCCAGATTGTACTTTGGGACAAGTTTGTCTTTGCTCAAGGCGAGTCAATCTTCATATTTACCAACGAAGCACTTCACGCGTTGTCCCACTGCATCGAGTGGCCCGAGAAATGTTACCTCGGACTTAATGAGTTCGGCCATCAATTACTGTATGGATTATGTAAGCAATGGGCTTTGTTGAAGCGCTAGCATCGATTTCATAATACGGATTCTCCATTTTCACAAACACGGTCTTGGATTGAAGTATGTCTACGTGTGGCATACCTTTCTCTTGCAATACGTGTCTTTGTAAGATCTAGGTTATGTCTTTATCGGTTTAACATCGATGTTTTGGAGTACTATTTTCTCTTTTGTAACTCAATGAAAGGACTGCATGGAACAATGATAACACTGAGCTTGCATTTTACATGATCTTAAAAGCTAATAATATCATTATTAGATGATTTCTCATTTGTGCAAGTGTGTGGGTGTGATTAAGAAGAAAATCAGAGATGTATTTAGAATTGTGTCAGGTATCTGTCAATATTTTCTAATCTTTATTATATTATAATAATTCACATTTGGTATTCTATGAATGTTATACACCTGGAAGGGTAACTACCGAACCTCTCAAGGACCAATCGTAATTTTAATGTTCTACCCCAAATACACGTGTATATTCTTCCAATGTCTATTGGGTACATTGTCAGTAGATGTCCACCAATAACGAACGTGGCTGACGTTGGCCAGCCAATGACTGATATTATAAGAAGTTATCTTCGCTGTTGGATACAGATTCAGCGATAACGCTGAGGTCAGTCCTTTGATGAGATCGTAATGTAATCATGACATGCTGCAGACAAGAATGTTCTCATCACGATCCGGAATTCACATAAATCTGTTAGACAATGTCTGCTAGACAAGGCTTGTTGCTCTAAATAGTAATTTATAAATTAAACTAATACGAGCATGTTATGTTTGTTGTAAAAGACACGATTCCCGAGATTAACTACCCTTATCTAGACGTGCCTGTCGTATAGATATTCTAACATACAGACTTTTCATTCAGTACAGGGCAAGATGATAGGTAATAGATGGGAATTTGTGTGTGTCTGATTGAATGAATGCAAAACTTATCATGACAACTTCAACGCATAAGAATAAGAATACGTAACAAGAGATTTTTTCTCAGCAAATATGAAAAATATGCTTCTTTATATATACATATATAGGTTTTATTCAGAATGTTCAGAGTCAGTCATGGTGTGTCTATCGTGTTAAATAATATTAAAAATATAATGTCATATAATAACACGATATTACATGGCATCAAAATAGAATATTTCAAATTCTGAAGCATACCTGGGCGTCAACAATGCCTAATATAGAAATATGGTTATTGTAAGATCACGAACAGTACTTTGAAGGCTTTGCACATATATGGACGTGTATGTGTGTGTGTGTGTGTGTGTGTGTGTGTGTGTGTGTGTGTGTGTGTGTGTGTGTGTGTGTGTGTGTGTGTGTGAATGTGTGTGTGTGTGTGTGGTTGTGTGAATGTGCATTTAATTAATTTAATTACACAATATAATGGTCATCTTGTATTTTTCGAGTTACTAGTATTTATCAGTCATTCATACATGTATCAGGAAAGTACATTCCTCCTTGTGTAGAAGGCAAGCCTGGCCCAGTGGATTAAGCTCTTCTATCATACTGCAAAGGCTGTAGCCATCGAAGGTTCGAATTTCCCTTTTCTGCCAGGTCATGAATCTTTGTTTGTCAGCATTTCCAAGTACAAAACAAAATCATACAATTTTTAGATCCTCATGAAGCTGACACCACTGTAACTAAACTCTCTTAAAAACGACAGTAAACATGGCACCTTCATAGCGCCTAGCCGCCACATAAGCTGGTTTGTTGCGGCATCAAAAAACAAACACACATCGTGTGTAGATAATTTGGCACCAAAGTCATTAAAGCAACAATGTTGATCGGTCAATGTTCCAAGAAGAGGGATCCATGAAGATATGAATTAGAAC
>NC_090287.1:33472139-33522139 GCF_037392515.1 Haliotis asinina | reverse complement strand
GAGTGCCGATTTAGACAGTTTCCACTTTACGTACTTACTTACTTACTTACTTACTTACTTACTTACTTACTTACGACGTTGTGATAATGTAAACTTTGAAAGGAATGTCAAGCACCCAACTGGAGGTGGATATCCTATCAACCCAGTGACAATAAAATAAAAAGATCCAATTCTGATGTGTTTTTCATGTGTGCATTCGTGCAGACGTTCGGAACCCTGTAACTGATAACAACAAAAAATGTTTTAGACTTACCCTTCTCTGCAGTTCTCCTACAATCCCTGACCAGTTTCCGGTTTCTTTGTCAACATCTCCCCATCTTAGATCAGTATATGGAAGGACTCTGTAACTACGAATGGCATTCGGTATGTTAAAGTAGAAGAAAATATTTGCTTAGAGGTACAATACTGTACCGACATTGCTTTGTCGAATCTTGCATCTCGCTGTTTTTCCCCGCAGGTATTATCTCAGTTAAGTATCTCAGTATTGTCTCAGCTGCGATGTAATGCCCCTTCTTAGTGTTCACAGAGACTACATTTGAACGTTTTGTCGAACTTTACTTATTGGAGAGAGAGTTATCGTAGCCATCGCTAGATTTTGCGGAGGACACAAAAGAACAGACTTAGAGTTATCTCCTTTCCATCGATTTCTAGTCGCAAAACATCGGTAATTTCCGTGCATCATGCGTCATTTAATGTTATCCTAGATAAAAAATAGTAACTACCACGAAGTACCGAATAAGTTGCTACTGGCAGCTGGGGGTATTGCAATGCACCTCGCTTGAACACGGAGTACAGTGAAAATAATAGAAGTGCGGAAGAGCGCTCAGCCAATCAAACAGCGACATTTACGTGTATGGTAAGATAATCGCTTGTACATGAGGTACATTAAAATAATGGAAGAGCGCTCAGCCAGTCAGACAGCGACATGTGTGGGGTAAGATAATTGGCGTTACTTTACGTTTGAAATAGAAACCGGGACAATGCTGGAGGTATGCCTAATTTTGGGATATTGTTGCTCAAGGCCATGATCATTTTCGTTGACAGTAAACCTATGTAACACGCCATTACACCGAAACAGAAAACAAGTCTTCACATGCCATACATATTAGTATTCGTCTTTTCTAATTATTGATGTCACCATATGTTGTTCGTACATTTACTTCAGTGTAGTGAGCTACTGCATGGGTAGTGAATGACTCACCTGAAATTTAGGGACTTCACAATGTCATTGAAAACCACGAAACAGAACCCAGAATACACTGTTTTATTAGCTACTGTAGTTCGTTCTGCGTAAGGTGGATCCTGCAAAAGGTTTGCATGTTAGCATTCCATTATGACTGTACAATGTTCCTCCAGAATATCATATCTAAAATCTCAGCCCAGAATAGAATCGTTCTTCAGCAACCCTTTCTAGGTCCATACACGTTTAGTTACAGACCGCCGTCATATAGCTGGAATATTGCTGAGTGCAAACAAGCAAACTCATGCACTTAGTCGAATATAATCTCATCGTCAGTAATTATCAGTATCAATGCACTTGTCGTGTTCTCCGGGGTAATTATTACATTAATGCACTGTCTTGTGTTTTCAGGACTTCATGCAGTGGTGCAGAATTCAAGAGAATACATTCTATTATTTTTTCAAAGATTTCGTACATAAGGTTATCATAAAGGCTTTACGGATTCAATAAAGTCTATTTTGACTCACCTCTATAGTTGCGACCCGAAGCTCGCGGCCGTTGTAGCCATATGCTGTATTTGGGTAAATCAGTAGTTCCAGATCGTCTCTGTTCATGGTTTTGTGCACGTTATCGTAACTGCGCCATTCCCAATGTCGGCTCTGTGCTGTTCCTAACGCCGTCCTGATGTATTGTTCCTCGCATACCACAGTGCAATCAGTCTAGAGGGGGTTATATAGTTCCAGTTGTGATGTAAAGCAGTTTTGACATGTCTTGGGATAGTATGTCTTCCAGAGCCTAAAGAATAGCTTCAAACATGTAAGCTTAGATTGTCTCAGTTTGTTTGTTTATTTATTTATTTATTTATTTATTTATTTATTTATTTATTTATTTATTTATTTATTTATTTATTTATTTATTTACTTTACTTGCAGACGTGTAGTTTTAAATAAGAATTATTTTATGGACTATATTTTAGTCTAAATGAATGGCCGAATTCCTGTAGCAATTATTCATTTGCCTGAAAAGAGCATATTTTGTCATTTTGACCCTGAAATAAGGATAAACTTACACTACAATAGTTTTTGAAAAGTGCATCGGACCTATGCAAATGATTGCTGTCAGTACGATAGGGTAGGAATACCACATTTTCCATCTCAGATGAAGCATTCCCCACCGCTTCCGGCCATTGCATCCCTACCACCACCAGCCAGAAGGATCGGTGCTTGAAGTCCAAGAGGCCATTCGTTCTCTCGTCGATTGTACTTGCCTTCGTCAAGTAAAGACAGATGTTACATTCAAATGAATCCAGCAGATCAAGTGATCAAGACAGAGGAACTGAATAATGAAACGTCATTCCACCAGATCCAATCAAAATAATTTTAGCCGATATGTTTGTCAAAAGTTGAAATACAGTAGCCATGGTCAGAAAACGATGAACTTTTTGCAGATTTTGTAGGAGCCGTCATATATAGCAACTGGACCTAGAGAAACCATACAAGAAACTGTTCACTACTTGAAAATTGTGATGTTTCTTCTATCTGGGGTTTATCAAAGGCATAAGGCAAGCTTACGGTTGAAAGTATCTGCTCGGTGCTCTTCATACTGCATAGCAACAGCAACGGGATCTTCGTTTTGTACAGTTGATGTATACGTTGAAGATGGTTTTGCAAGTCGTCTTTTGCCATTGAGGACACATTAAATACTAGTGGACAAGATGGACGGGTTCTGTCTTCATTTCTCAGCTTTGTTTGTAGTTTCTGGAAGAGTGTGACTAAGCAGAGAATATATCTATCACATATACTCCCCATCATATATTTAGACTCAATTGTGTAAATGTAGATTTTGCAAAATATTCCATTCTGTTTGAAGGTGCTTTTTGACACATGAACTAAAACGAAATTTTACACCAAAATGTAGCTGTTCATATGCACGATATTTGCACATGCTTTTCAGGAAATAGCTGCATGATACTCCTCCCATTCATCTGTATCTGGTTCCCCCAAGTTAGTGGACAAAATACATTTTCGATGTTTCGATAACCATATTATAACATATTGCGAGTGTTTAGGATTGAGTCTAAACTTTTTGTGGGTAGTATATTTGCAAACATAATATGTTTACTTAAATAAATGTACATACGATTTGATGTTGATTCAAAAGGTTTTGAAGAATACACATAGCTAAGTCAGTGTCTCAGACGCAGAATTCCTCGCGTACAAGCAAAGTATGTTAGGCGTTCAAGAAACGTACGACAGTGGGTTTGAAATCCAGATCTGCTCTGGTTATGTCCAGGTTTACGAAATGGTTAAGTCCACTACTGATCGTTCCCTGATTCCCATGGTTGAATTTATGCTAAAAAGCACCGTTAAATGCAAAATACCTCTCGAGTTGTCAGTAAATATGACGGGTGAACTCCACTTCAGTCTTGAAATGAGATGAATTAAATCATGAACAATGACTGACTCGTTGTCCTCAGGGATGTGAAAGTAGACGCCATTGAAGAGTCCTGCACTGCTCTCTGGAATATAATATCTAAATGTTAGGACAGATCTAGAGGTGTCTACCAACACATGCAAGACTATGTAGCTCTGAAATAGTAGCCTGAATGCCAGGCGATATAGGTCGAGAAGCATTAACTTTCATATATTCACCCCAAGCACACCTTCTGATTTAAATTTAAATTTTAAACTTTGTGTAAGAGTTACTCGGTAATGAGGGTACAACAATGTTTCACATCACTTCCAATTGGTGTGTACTTTAGTTGATTAGATATCTTCATTTCATCTGGTAGGATTAGACAAGAATAAAGTATACTTTAGCTCAAGAATCAAATACACTTATATATAGGAATAAAGTATGCTTGTAGAGAATAAAGTATGCTTGCAGGTTTTGTGCCTGTAGGTTGCAATGCATCAGATACATATTACGATGTTTAGAAAAGTGAAACTTGAATGCCTCTTAATTCTTTTATCAAAACCTTTTTACAACCAGGACCATCATAAGATGGGATGTACTGATGTTATTAAGACAATAACTGATAAATGTCTTCTTTCTCTCTCGAAAGGACACTGAGAATGTTAACTTGACTTAAGACAACTTAGTGTCAACTGCCAAACGTGAGTGAATGAGTGAGTTTGGTATTACATTCCGTTTTTAGCAATATTCCAACAATATGATTGGCGGGTCTTCAGAGTGGCGACCAACCGCTTTCATCACTAGGCTACCACATCGCCTCCAAATGCCAGTGGAATTTTGAGGAATCAGGTTATGCAGTGTTGTCGCCTTTGCCAGTAAACATTGTGTTATAATTAAGAGACGATTACGTTCCCGAAACTAGAGTTTCCGCTGTTGTGTGTCAAGGCCAGTAGCTCGCTTGCTATGCCAAGCCTACTATTCTTGGATCGATGGATGCCCCACCTTTTATAAACCACGAGTGGTACTCCGTGTGATCATGAAAACGCCTTAATAGATAGCTGTTCTCATAATATCTCTCCTGGTGGATTCAAAAGCATTGCTGGCACAGCTGATTACCACAGTAAGATGATAGATTACCTCAGTGAGTAAGTGAGTTTAGATTTACGCCGCATTGAGCAATATTCCAGCTATATGGCGGCGGTCTGTAAATAATCGAGTCTGGACCAGACAACCCGGTGACCAACAACATGGGCATCGATCTGCGTAATTGTGAACCGATGACGTGTCAATCAAGTCAGCGAGCCTGACCACCCGATCCCGTTAGTTGCCTCTTACGACAAGCATAGTCGCCTTTTATGGCAAGCATGGGTTGCTGAAGGTCTATTCTACGCCGGGACCTTCACAGGTCAGATTTCCACATTAAAAAACCGCTGTACACAATGCCATTTAGAAAATGGTCAAATGCAACATATGTCATTTTTGGGATTTCACTCTCTAGCAAAGTACAAAGTCTATTACTTTGTGGGGTTGAGCCACCGCTCCGGTGGATGAGCGGGTCAGGCAACTGACTTTGTGGGCTGGCGATTAGGTGCCTGACTTTGAGGGTGCGGGTTCCAAGCCCCTGATGGGACTCAACCCAAAAAAGTACTAGAATTTGTACTTTACTAAGAAAGTGAAATTCCAAATATGGCATATGTTGTACTGCTGAAATGTAATGTCGTGGTCCATGATGATAGACATGCGTCAGGAACTAGCACTGATATATCTGTATTTACACAAAGCAACAAAAACACCTTTCCACGTCCATAAGATGCGAAGCCAGAACATGTATATATTTACGTCGTTTTCATTTACTTTCAAATAGTGATGATACCAGGTGTTCTCGGAAATGTGAGCGTATCATGCCCCATGGGGGGCACCCGTCAAAAATACATGCGACGTCTTGTCATTTGGTGACCCGAAAAACAATCGATAACGATGGTACCAGTCAAAACGGTGACCTTCACCTTTGACTCATCTTAAGTTCAAGGCGTGGCTTTATCTCGTTATAACTGAATGTACATGTTTTGAGAAAGTATAACCACAAACATAAAGTTTATGTTCAGAAGGTCTTACTTGTAACAAGCATTTGGATGAGGATTCCAGTCACGGCCACAGACACGATATCTACCATCTTCATCAGAACCATCTGGAATCTTCCACTGGTGTCCCTACTTGATGCGGACGGTGATGCGGGGTGATTCTGGCTCATGCGTGACTATTCCAACATGACATCGGTCAATAATGTGGCTATTTCTTGACAATATCAGACATTCGCTTACTTAGTGTTTCAGAAACACTCATTGATGTGTTGGGGAATACGATCAATTGAGGCTAATAATGTGACTGCAAAGATGGCCAGAGATTCACGTGTAAATATGTAATTAACGACGGAATATCGTTCAAACCAGCAAAGGTAAATCAATGCAGCTATTTATCTTGAGTTTAATATGAATGTGAATACATCGATATGAAACACCAGTTCAGTCTGAAAAGAATTTACGGTTGGGGTAGCCTTGGTGATAAAAGTGTGTACTACACGTGCGTTTATTTTCAATCTCCTTGCTGCGAGCGAAATGTTACTGTTTGTTACTGTTCGATATGAAACACCAGTTCAGTCTGAAAAGAATTTACGGTTGGGGTAGCCTTGGTGATAAAAGTGTGTACTACACGTGCGTTTATTTTCAATTTCCTTGCTGCGAGCGAAATGTTACTGTTTCAGGCGTAGCTGTTTTGCTATAACACTGTTTAAGGTTTGGATCAAAGCTTGCTAAAAGGTACTATTGATTCGGTTCACGGACTCCTCGTTCCAACTTTCTTTAAAACTCGAAATCAAAACTCATTTCAAATGTGCCTTCCACGAAACGAAAATGTTAAAAAATGGACTAACCACCAAAGAAATACAACATATTTATAATGTTCATAAATAGAAGACCATGTAAATGAACATGAACGATTATTTCATTTTTGCGAAACTTGCGGGTTTTTTGTATGTTTGTGGGCTTTTTTGTTGGGGGGGGGGGGGGGGGTAGTATTTTTTTTTTTTTTTGCTTTGTATGGGTTTTTTTGGGGGGTTAGTTTATTTGCATACTTAGGTTTTTGTTTTTCTTTATTTGTTTTTGTTTTTATTTTATTGTTTGTTTGTTCGTATTTTAGGCTTTTTTGTTTTGTTTTGTTTGTTTTTGGTATTTTGGGGGTTTTTTTTGTTTTATCTTGTTTTCTTTTGTTTTTGTTTTTGTTTTTGTTTTTGTTTTTGTTTTTGTTTTTTGTTGTTGTTTTCTTTTTGTTTTTTGTTTTTTTGTTTGTTTTTTTTGTTTTGTTTTTTGTTGTTGTTTTTTTTGTTTTTTGTTGTTTTTTTTTTTTTTTTTTTTTTTTTTTTTTTTTTTTTTTTTTTTTGTTTTTTTTTGGGGGGGCGGGGGTGTTTGCTTGTTTTTTTGTTTTTTGTTTTTTGTTTTGGGGGTTTTATGTATGCTTTTTTTCTTTTTTTTTTTTGGTTTTAGGTTCTTGTTTTGGTTTGGTCTTTTTTTTGTTGTTTGTTTTTCTTTTGTTTTGTTTTTTGTTTTTGTTTTTTGGGGGGTTTTTTGCAGGGAGATGGAGGGAGTGTTATTTGGGATTTTTGTGTTCTTAGCCCTATGTAATTGATACATGGCGTAGGTGTCGCCCTATCTCATCTCACACATGCCATATATGGCAGCCATTCTTTGAATTTTGAGGGACAGGCAGTACTTCAGGATTGAGTTGTTGAAGTGTTTCGGTGACAATAAGAATGAAAAACAATCTGAGGTTGAGACATTCCCCTTTGGACCATCACAATATACCATTGACTCTGCGAAGTCGAGAATTGTAGCATGATGTGCGGTTCATTAGCTGTGTATTTTGTGAGCGACAAACAATTCCAGATGGTTCTGATGAAGATGGTAGATATCGTGTCTGTGGCCGTGACTGGAATCCTCATCCAAATGCTTGTTACAAGTAAGACCTTCTGAACATAAACTTTATGTTTGTGGTTATACTTTCTCAAAACATGTACATTCAGTTATAACGAGATAAAGCCACGCCTTGAACTTAAGATGAGTCAAAGGTGAAGGTCACCGTTTTGACTGGTACCATACGTTATCGATTGTTTTTCAGGTCACCAAATGACAAGACGTCGCATGTATTTTTGACGGGTGCCCCCCATGGGGCATGATACGCTCACATTTCCGAGAACACCTGGTATCATCACTATTTGAAAGTAAATGAAAACGACGTAAATATATACATGTTCTGGCTTCGCATCTTATGGACGTGGAAAGGTGTTTTTGTTGCTTTGTGAAAATATACATATATCAGTGCTAGTTCCTGACGCATGTCTATCATCATGGACCACGACATTACATTTCAGCAGTACAACATTTGAACTTCCCCGAAACCTACATCGACGTTTAATGGCATCGGGGAATTTGCTAGGCCTACATCAATGCAGAAAGTTGACACTTACTCCTGACCGTGTGAACTAGCTTGTGAACCCCTCTTGTACTATTGCTCACATGCTTATACCAGCACTCTTCTGAACTTCGGATAGTTACCGTACCTTGAATCATTTGTCATGTAAAAACACTCACGTAACAAAACTTTATTACTGTTACGGGTTTTGAAACAATGGAGTTAATTTTGTAATAAACAGTAGTATCGATAGGAAATATCAGTTTGATAACCTTGAAATTAACATTGATAAATATGCAAATAACATCAGGAACTACTTTTAACACGCGCTATAACCCGTGAAGATCAGGGTTGGAATTGGTTTTCCACAACCAAGACTCTCGACCTTGGGTGGTTGACATGTCATCGTGTCCTAATTGCTTAGATCGATGCTCATGTTGTTGTTCACCGAATTGTCTAGTCCAGGCTATGTTTTTACATACGGCTGGAAAACTGTTGAAGTGGGGTTAAACAAAGAAATCAACAACAAACTATACATCGATGCAATGCCTACATGCTCCATTTGCTGTTGTATTTAGGGGCTCCTTTACCGAAACAACCTTTGCTACGGCTAACCTCAACTCTCATTCTTTATCATTGCACTAAGGTTACCCTAGTGACTTACGATCAACTTAGAGTTTTGTAAACGATGCCCAGGAGTGCTAGAGGTTCCCCATGTATAAAAGCTCATGTAATTAATAAGGCATGGCTAAAAAGGTCGATAACAGGAAATATCGACCATAGGAAAAAATATTATTGATTAGAGATATCAATATTTTATGTTATTGATAAAATATCGTACGTAACCATTTGTGACAAATTAAACTTCTTATTCTCACACAATACACAAAGTTAGGTGTAAATGCATGGGCAGTATTTAACTTATGTTCAGGACGTTGTTGTCGTTGTAATCCATGCGCTTACATCATCAATAATGCGAAATTTACTCATTTCTTTCACATGTTTTGTCATTTTTGCTTATTTACTTCACTGAACTTAATCGACATTTTGTGAACAATTATCGATCTGTATGATTTATATTGATACGTTTGCAAATCGTTTACTTCCTGTCCACATAATATATAAGGCGGTTCACTCAGTCGTTTAATAAGCAGTGAATGTAAACATGGCTATAACTTCTATTATTTCACGAAAAAACAATATATGTGACATAAAAGTGATTATTTGCATGTGTCCTGTTCGGAAATATCACATGCGCGTTAGAAAAAAGTACGTATAGAGAGCACAATATAATTATTAGTTCTTGTCACACCAGAGTTCATTAAAAATCGGAATCAGTGTACAATGTAAACTGGGTTCCATCTTCTCTACACAATCAAATATGGACCAGTTCGCCGAATATTTGTTTTCCGAATCACAACATACTGAAGGTAGTGTTGACAGATTCCCTATACGATGTGAACGAATATTAATACATTGCAAAATCCATGTCATTCTTAAGTGGTACATACGGACAGTGGTACTCCTGTCACGTTGCTGTGTATACTATGTAATATGACCGCGGGAACTTCAGATGGAAGCATCAGTAGCACTATGCATATACAAGGGTCCGTGTATATCCAAAGCGACCAAAAGTGGGACAGGGCCGAAATGCCGATTTGGTCGAAACATTGTGCACTAGTCAAGAAGGGGGCATGGATTGAAGTTACCGCTAAGTTTGTGTCTGTTCTTCGGTCTCAGGGGAACATAAACAAACATAGAGGATACATCAACCCATGGTCCCTAACGGATCAGTAAACGACGTATTTATCTCATCGAACAGTGTTAATTTTGAACTGTTTCAAGTACGAGTATTAGATCATAATAAGGGGTAGGGGAGTAAGGCAACAGCTCAAACAATACTAACACGATGTACCAAATGAATTCCTACACGCACAGTTCGGCATTTCCAGCGGGTAACATGTTATTCACTTGAAAGCAGGGTGCATTGATTGGCTCAACCATATAAGAAAACGACATTCACGTGTGGGGTAAGATAAGTAATCTCCCACTTACATCAAACGACGTTCTTGATGTTAGCTACTTGATCTTTGCAGACCGCCGTGATATAGCTAGAACATAGCTGACGAAGGGGTTGAACATCAAACCCAAAACAGATTACAATTTCGCATAATATACACACCGATATCGCTGTATATCGGTGAAGAAAAACATAATATTTTTGCATACGTGGTTGGAGAAAATATTAAAAAATGTTAGACGAGGAGTAAACTAAAGGCTGCTCTGCCACAATGTTGTAGGTTGTGTCACGTTACACAGATGAATACAGATCAAATATTGATTGCTGGGAGTTCGGGATACAGGTGAGCGGAGTGCTTCGGAAGGGAAACAACTCTTCAGTTTTAGTACAAGTCGACATTTAGTAAATATTAACTACCAACTATCATTTGCTAGCATTAATCGATACTATACAATAACGGAAGTTTCTTCTTTGGTGCTGGTGATGATGATGCAAACAGCGAATCAGTGATAACTTTTGTTCACCTGTTTTTGTTCTTTTATGTGTGGCCAAGCAGCATATAGTAACGACTGAAATATGCATACTGATATATTTTTAAGCTGTAATTGCAATAGTGGGTAAATCAACATTTGCTGTGTCTGTCATTATTGTTTGATAAATGCACAACACCTTCACGGAGACCCGTGAAGGTCCAGGGTAGAATAGACCCTCAGCAACCCAAGCTTGCCATAAAAGGCGACTATGCTTGTCGTAAGAGGCGACTAACGGGGTCGGGTGGTCAGGCTCGCTGAATATGTTGACACCAGGTTCCTGGTCCGTCTAAGTGACACCACATTGTATGCCTTGTGCGGCATCCATTCACCGATGGACAGAATATCTCCTTGCATGTAGTGCATAAATTGAGGTTCTCTTCGTTTCAATACAGGTTATAAGCTTTCAATGTTAACACTCAGTATTATGAACTTACTAAAATGTAATTTCTATAACAGACACCGGGAAGATTCCAATACTGTGAACTACTGACTAACTCACATAATCAAAATCAGTGAAGATCGCGGTGTAGAATAGGTCTTCAGCAACCCATGCTTGCCATAAAAGGCATGTCATCGGTCCCCAATTACGCAGCTAGATGCTCATGCTGTTGATCACTGGGTTGTCTGGCCCAGACTCGATTATTTACAGCCATATACCTGGAATATTGTTGCGTGCGGCGTAAAACTAAACTCACTCACTCCTTAATGGAAGTTTGTGGATTCAAGTTTGATTAACTGGATATGGCTCGCCATTTGCGTGAAGATGCTCCTCAACAGAATATTCTAGAGATGACTGAGGGGCGCCCCAAGCTGGATCAGGGTGTTTTTCTCTCGGGACAAATTACCGCTTCAGACCGCCCCAAAGATGCTATGTTGGTGACGTCATGGGACATTGTGCTGAGACGGCTAGATTTTCAATGGCACGATTTGATCTTACTTTGACATCATCAAACTTTCTGCCGATAATCCTGGCGAACTGGGAAAAGACGTTAACATCGATCTTTTCACTATAACAAATTCAGAGCGCCACCCAGTCTTTGCGAACAGTCTTCCGTAGGGCTGACTGAAAGGATAGATTATCCGAAATATCGGATGGGATAAATTGTGATTGATTATCAGTATGAATATTGTGTCATCGATAATATCAAACATAAACCGTTTTGATAAATATATTATCCATTTACTCACGGAATGCACAAAGGTAGGTCTTTATTTTTACCTCTGTCTAATTGTGTTCAGGACGTTTTTCTGGTAGTAACCCTTGCATAAGCATGCAGCCACTCACCATTTATGCATACATTTTTGGCATGTTTGCTAAATGTTACTGTCCGAGTTTTATCGATAAGCCATCGATATTTGTTAATGATTTTCGACATCGGTAGCAGCCCTACTGTTCTGGTTCCCGCCTCTTCTATGCGAAGCGTGAAGTACTTCCACACACAGCACGGCCATGCTGACGGCTGCACCAACTCCGACAAGAATGAACCCTCCACCTACATGATCTAGTGTTATTGGCTGCAGGCGTCTCGTTTTTGCACATTTTGTCATGTTTCGTTTCTTCTGCCATTTCTTCCACCACAGGTCGAGAAGGCCACTCTCGCGTAGTTGTGACATTCTGTAAGTGGATCAACCAACAAATGGCAACATCACACAAACATGCTACATACGTATTTCATTATAGGTGGTGAGACATCTACAGAACGTTGTTATGGTACGAGTAATTATAAATACACTGAGTGCATACAATATGTGATAAAGGACATTTTAACAGCCGGATTGTAAAGGTGACAAGAAATGGCGATACATCATAACATTACTCTAGGAAGCGGTATTGTTGCCTAGTGAAAAAGTGTTCGATCGTTAGACTACGGACTTGGTTCCATTTCCGATATGGGTACAGTGGGTGAAGCACATTTCTGCTGTCACCACCGAAAGCGTAAACTCATACTCACTCATAAATCATGACCATGTTCATTGAATCCATCGACAGCGAGATATATAGTTCAAGGCCATGCTGATAAGGTATGATTTAACATCGGTGCTGACATAAAACGTAAGAGGTGCATAATCTAGGTAAAGTATCGTTTTGTCATTATTTATAGAGACGATTAAAAGTTTAAAGTCAGCTTTGGGACAGAAATACAATTGTCTCCAAAATGCGTTACCACGACTTACAACATGCATTCGTAATTTAACTGAGCACTTCTAAACTCGAAAGATTCCAAAGACCTGAAACTGTTGTCAGGACGTGTTAAATGCTTACACCCTCTCCAAGTCAGGTTTCAGGAAAGACCTTTGTGGAACCCCAAAGGACAACTGTTCCCAGGTTATCATGTCTCCAATAACTTCCAGCTCGCAGTCCTCGGCCAGAAACCTGTCGGCTGTTGCCCGGTACGTCAGGAATACATATTTTCCTTCTTTCACCCTTGCTAAGTGATCGTCGTAGGAAAGTCCATGAGAGGTGGAATCACTGGCTACTATCTTGGTCCATAATTTATGCTGAACCGTTGAAGGTGAGCTTTTCTGAAAATATTAACGAAACAGAATATACGGAAAGTAATTTTGGTGAACTTACATAAGTACTGTGGTTTGAGCATTCTTTTCCCACAGTGGTTACTTGTCACATCTTCCTACGTAACCTCTGTTCTAATACGAACCTTTTATGGTGCGAGTGTTCAAGACTCGTGATTGGAAGTAATCAGATTTAGTAGTGCAATCAGCGACCTTGCTTCAAAAGTGATCGTTCGCAAGATCTCGGCAATTTCCGGATGCATCGTGAAAAGTAGAACCTCTTCATGAGTGCGATACTCAAATGTTTCCTCTAGACAGAACTCAGTCATGTCATATTTGTTTCTCCACATTGCTTGCATTTGTCAAGTTGAATCTAAGTCGATGTAACACTTGTCCTGATTGGACAGAAAAAAGGGAGATAAATCTGCTGCTAAGGCATTTTATGAGCACCGCGAAATATGGCCATATTAGAACACAGGTTCGTAGGAAGATATGACAAGTAACCTCTGTGGGAAGAGAATGTGGTTTGAGGTACACGCGAAGATCCCTTAGTTGCAAGTAAAGCAAAGTTCATGGAGATTTAGCCATTTTTCTTAGAAGAATATAGAGTGGTGATCTGCAGCCACGTGCCCAATTGTGATCACCGTGTTAATATAATGTATACACGTTCTGATGTTGATGGAAGATCCGGGTTTGAAATGATCCTCAGCAATCCCTGCTTGTGGTAAAAGGTGCCTGACAGGATCGGTTGGTCAGGCTCGATCACGCTGTCATCAAATGTATTCACATCACAGTTACTTTGATCGATGCTCATGTTGTTGATCTTTGGATTGCCATATAGCCGAGACATTGCTGAGTGTTGTCATGACCAACACATTACATCTGTCTCAAGAAGCAGAGCCCAGAATGATATGCAGAACATTATGTGAACAGACTTCACAGTGAGGTGCAGTGATATTCAACATATGGATTACTTATTAGTTGTAATACCCAGGAGATAAATTGGTCCAATTCCAACTGACAATAGCCAAAGCATACGAAACCATGTTGTCGGATTTACACCCGTCAAATCTGTCACGTGACACACTATATTGGGTGCACAAATGACCCTGACCTTACGCTTCGAAACATTAGAGTTGGCTATATAATGCAACATATGTCATATTTGAGATTTCACTTTCTTAGTAAAGTACAAATTCTAGTACTTTTTGTAGTTGAGTCCAATCCGGGATTCGAACCCGCACCCTCAGAGTCAGGCACCTAATCGCCAGCACACAAAGTCAGCCGCCTAACCCGTTCAGCCACCGCGACTTCCACAAAAATGAAAGTCGGACAACTGGTAGTCTAGACTGCGTACTTTGTGTACCCCTCTGATAAGTGTGAATTGGCACGGCTCCCACGGCCGAAAGCTATGATTACACGATGTCATTTAGAAAGTGGTCAAAGGCAACATATGTCATATTTGAGATTTCACTTTCTTAGTAAAGTACAAATTCTAGTACTTTTTCGGTTGAGTCCTATCAGCAACCCGTGCTTGCCATAAAAGGCGACTATGCTTGTCGTAAGAGGCGACAAACGGGATCGGGTGGTCAGGCTCGCTGACTTGGTTGACACATGTCATCGGTTCCCAAATGCACAGATCAATGCTCATGTTGTTGATCACTGGATAGTCTGGTCCAATTATTTACAGACCCCCGCCACATAGCTGAAATGTTCCCGAGTGCGGCGTAAAACTAAACTCACTCACTCACACTCAAGTTACAAGACTTTTGAAAAAACGTGGTATCTGTGTCGGGTATGGGTGACAAAGTACCTTCAGAATGGCATGAGATATGCCAAACGTTTTCATTCCCACAGAGTAGTCGCTGTCCACCAAATCTTCCAGGGTGGAGAACAATGGAGATCCGTTGTGTACCGACAAAGATGCGACAAGGTTGGCACAATATACTGATGTTAACACTACAATCAGTATCAACCAGGACGAAAACAGCACTTTGCCTGACAGAGTCTCGGGAGTTTTTGTTGAGCCTGAAAAAAATCACTTCAATGTAGAATACTCCCCGTTCGGCTTTTGCGGTCCAAAAAGCAGTTTATTATACATTAACTATAGGCCAGTATAATCGTTAATCATTTACGACAAACAAACGCTTCTGTTAAGCTCCTTGTTTTTCTTGATTCAGATAAGTGCCAATGGCAAAGGTCAAGCCTGACCCATGATCTGTACAGTGTTGCCATAGGAAATGGATTCCCTTTGCAGCAGTGTGTCTAACATCGTATACAATGTACACACCTTCTAATGACGAACACTCGCTCCAGTAATGCCCTGGAAACTACTTTTAACGTCTTCCCTTATTCTCGACTCAGAAAAAGGTCAGTTGCAAAGGTCAAACCTTACGATTAATGGCAAATATCAATGGCATGATGAGTTTGCTGATAAACAGTGTTTTGTTAATACATGTACAAACAGTTTCCACGTAGGAAACGGAAGAACACAGAGGTTCCTGGAAGTGGCATCCTGGGCAAGTCACACATCAATGAAGTTTACTTACTCTGTTTGAACAACGCCCCGATAACCTCCAATCCAGCTTCCACTGAATGGTGGTATGTGCTACACGCCGGTGTCCTCACGTTGTGGGTGATCGTGTCCGTACTGCCTTGTCGGCCAAGAGTCTGGAGACTTCTTCCCATCAATACCAACAAAACCGGAAGTACCAAAGCAATGCCAAAAAGGACAACATACACCACATTTGTAAATGGACGAACCAGAAACACCAAGGACGACCTTGGCTCCGAACTTCGAGCCCTGTAAATGGCGTCCGTGAATTGTGTATTTATGCTTGGGTAGATGTATTCTATGAACATTGCCCTTCCCTCGTCAATTGTTAAATCACAAGCTGCAAGGTCCGCCTCCTGAAAATGTTATAGCATCACAAACCTTAATAGCAAACTAATCAACAAGGCAGATAATTAAAACGTCCAAAGATAAAATCACTTTCTAATATACGTTTATAGTAGAATATTATATTTAAAAGAGAAAGATTTACCAAATACATATTTGCGTACAAACTTCTTATATCATAAATTGGTAGCATATATTTATCAAATGAGATTGATAGGTCGGCAACTGACGGGGATGGAGCAGAACACAAGTAAGACTGAAAGGAAACGTGAGCACACATAATTCAAAGTGTTTTTCTGACTATTCACCCGATCCTGTCGTCTCTTGGGTCTAGCATCGGTTTCTGGGGATCAGTTCTAACCCTGATCTTCCATCAACGCCAGAACATTTATACATTATATTAACAAGGCGATCACAATTGGGCAAGTGGCATCAGAGCATGTACTCAGATAAACGAGTTTCAAGTTCTGAGAGAAAAAACATGTCTCCAAGAAATTTGCAGTACTTGCCACTGAGGACAAACATTACTTATGCTTTCACTAAAGATTGTAAACAGGAAGGTTCCTACCCTCCGATGAAGCACACCGACTAAGCCGTTGTATGTCCCATTCACAGGTAATCCCCATGACCGTTCTGGAGGTTCTACGACACTGTAACTGATTGGACAGCGCCATGGCATTCATATACTATATTGTTAAAGACAAAACTAAAGACAATCGATTCCAACAATGTCTGTCATGACACTGAGACACAATATTGATACAGAGAAACTAAAGACAAGCATTTGTAACAAGAAAATGATCTATGTGTACCTTTAAACCGGTTGATAGCTGGGGTAGCCTTGTGGTTAAAGCTTTCGTCACTCCGAACACCCGGGTTCGTTTCCCCACATGGGTACAATGTGTAAGGTCCATTCCTAGTATCCCCCGCCGTGATATTGCTGAAATATTGCTAAAAGCGGCGTACAACCTAACTTATTCACTTAAAAGCAGTGGTATAAAAATACCCATTCAGTAAGCAAGCAGATCCAAGTATTTTAACATATGGAAAGGTATATATCAACGTCAACTAATCATTTCCATGTCCAATTGTTTAATAAAATATTTTTATCACAAGTTTTTTTATGTACGATTATCAATTTATGCATTACCTGAAATTTAAGACTTTCGCTATTTCTGTCAATATGTCAAAGGCATATCCGCTGTATACAGCCTGTCCTTTCGAAATACTCTTGTAGACGTATATGGGAGACTAAACGAAAATGTTACACATATTATGATAATGAAATGGTCGCATCAACTCAATGGAGATGAAAGTTATTTATGCAGACGAATAATATCAAACGTGTGTTCATATATACAATTCAATTCACTTTGCGTATCTAAGTTATTTCGTGAAATGACTAACGGAGTCAACCATTATGCGTCATTTTTGTGTGACAAAACAAACAGTCGACTTCAATCATTTCAGGAAATTTCATTTCATCTACATGTGTGGACTTTGCTTTGTGAGGTGTGGCGCCTTTGAACAGAGTAAGTATAAATCAAACAGGTGTAAACTCTTCAAAGACAAGATGAAGTGGAATAGTCGCTGCCACAATAGTTTTAAGTGTTTGTCACAATAAGTGACGTCGAAGCATTTACTCACTTTTGCAGATAAAGTTATTAAGTGAAATTTCATGAAATGATTGAAGTATATTGATTGCTGATACTCAGAATGACGTGAACTGACTGACCCTCTTAGTCATTTCACGAAACGACTGATTTCACAATCGGACTGTAACATATATACACTCTGAAAAAAAGTATCTAAAAAGCGATAAATATTTTTACCGACAGCGTTGTTACCAACAGATGCCTGTTGTTGTACCCATATGCAGTGTTTGGAAAGTAGCATCGGGTAGTGGTGTTTGTGTCGCAGTCGGACAGTGGCTGAAACGTCGATCTCAGAGGATGATGGTGCAGCGAGACAGCCTCCTGAATTATTGTCTGGAAAAAAAACACAAATATATCGGGAAAGTTTTGTAGCCTCTACTCAATAACAAAATCAAAGTCCTTTGTTGTGATCCAGATGGATCCAGAAGGTTGTTACATGGGATATTCTGCAAACTAAAGACTGTCTTGCACATTCGGTTAGACCCTCCCTAACATCCAATGTTCTTTCAGGGTCCTATATATCAACAAGTTACGACCCGTGAAGGTCCCGGGGTAGAATAGGCCTTCAGCAACCCACGCTTGCCGTAAGAGGCGATATCGGGTGGTCAGGCTCGCTGACTTGGTTGACACATGTCATCGTTTCCCAATTGCGCAGATCGATGTTCATGTTGTTGATCACCGGATTGTCTGGTCCAGACTCGATTATTTATAGAGCGCCGCCATATAGCTGGAATATTGCTGAGTGCGGCGTAAAACTAAACTCACTCACTCACTCATAACAAGATACAAACAGCAATCCCCAGGATAACTCAGATTTCAATACACACAGGATAAAAAAGGTAATTAGAACCACATCTAAAGTGGTGTAAATGTTAAAATATTCGATTAACAAAATTATATTCAATAATTAGTCTGATCAATATTTCATTGCTACCAATTCGTTAAAAAAACCTCCAAATCCGGCTATACAAGACAGCGACGATTGAAGGAGCATGTCGACAATTAAATATTACCACGTCGATATCTTGTGTTACCACAGTTTGTATAAATACAAGTGAAGCAGCGACGGCACATTCAGTGGATGAGTGAGTCAGTTTAGTTTTACACCGCTTTTAGCAATATTCCAGCAATATCGCAGTGGGAAACACTTGAAATTGACTTCACACACTGTACCCATGTGGGGAATCGAACCCGCGTCTTCAGCGTGACGCGCGAACGTTTTAACCACTGGGCTACTCCAACATTCCGACAGCATATTGAAGGCAAATTGAAAGAAGCCTGGGAGATGTTCCGAATGTCAGCCATAACTTTTCTCTGCTTGCATAACCGGTTGGTTTTGTCCTGTGGTAGGTGTCAGTCCACCAAAACAGATTTAACGGGGCGAAAAGGAAATAAATGAGCAAAAGTATGCCAATGGATCAATGAAGATTGATGAAGAACTTCTCTCAAAGACTAAACACTAATACGTTGAAATACCTTTCAAAATCTGTAGAATCTACCTGTGAATATCGTATCATGGCAACGTTCTCCAGGTTGCCCACATGGACGAACAGTTGAGAATTTGTGAATTCTTCCACCAGTAACAGCCATTTCGAATGATGACGAAAATCAGTCGTTCTGTTGGACTTCATGTCAAACATGTCAGCCTAGAAAGTACCATACAGAAATACAGGACAAAGCTAATTATGATTAAAAATGCATATAAAAAGTATAAAGTAATCCCCAAGTAGGTATAATTATCAAATTCCTAAGTCCTAACAACTAATTACTAAGGTTAACGGATCTGCAGGAGAATGCCGTAAACTCTTTTCACGCCTGCCCCGGGGAGGGGGGGGGGGGGGTGGTGTGTGTTTCTTGTGTGTTTTTTTTGGTTGCTGTTTTGTTTTTTTATCCTGAAATATACTGACATTAAGCTACCGGAAAACATCGCCTATTGTGTTAAATCAACAAAATTCTCTTAAGTAGAAAGTCAAGTATTGCAACTTGTTGAAATTCATTGGCGATGGTCTAAACATATTGGCCATAGATACAAGTCAGGTAAGAGCATGTTACATGTTAGACACAGTAATTATATTTGGAGCGTAGCTTCCTTTTAGATGAAACATATTAGAGTACCTTCCTTTTAGATGACAACAAGCTGCCCTGTAGTAACATGTCTCACTCGCCTACCCTGTCTATCTCTCTTTAACGATAAATGCATAAACAGGGCAAACTGTTTTATGATGTCAGCTTGTGTGACATGAAACCTTTTTACTACTGCTTCGGGTAAGCTATCCAACGGATCGGAGTACTGTTTTATTACTTCGTATATACTCCGAAACGTCATGTACGTCATATTACAGAGGTTAACACCATACTATTTCCCCCTTACGTGTACCACTTCTGAATGCCGTGCATATTTAAAATTCCAAGTCCATGTTTCAACCCAAACACAACTGCTTCTATTACACATTGGAATGCATCAAGGTGAGACGCCGCCTCACTCACTCACTCTACCACCCACTCACCCACTCACTCACTCACTCACTCACTCACTCACCGTCGACAGTAATTTCTCCATCGTCTCCACGTCCGTTGCGGCGACTACGTGTATATCAGGAAAGAGTATCCAGTAAATGTCTTCCAAAACAGCGTTGATGTTCGTGGTGTTTAGGTCATAAACGCACACCCGAATGCCGTGACCCGACACCTGGAGGATTTCCGAGACCAGATCATCACAACCTGAACACACAAGTTTGATAAGGATGTCAACACTATCTCGTTAGTATTCTTAGGAAAATTATTAGACGACAAAACCATAACTGTACGCAAAGACTAATACAGATCAAACAAGAGAAGCTTTGGATCCATCAGGACAGTTTGGGATCACAGAGGACAATCTAGGATCAAGCAGGATAGTTTGGGATCAAAGAGCACAGCTTGAGATCAAAGAGGACAGTTTAAGAACAAACACATACAAGCTTTAAACCTAACCCCGAGTGTTTGTCAGAACTGACGATGGTTATACAGTATAAACCAGCGCCGCAGGTTGACACCGCTACCATACTGAAACACAGTTTTGGACACCTAGCCAACAAGCCCTTGTTTGATCCTCCTAAAGCTGTGCGCCATACACGGTAATGAGCGAGTGATTTTATTCATCGCCGCATTCAGCAAACATCCACCTATATGGCGGCGGTCTATAATTTATCATGTCTGGGCCAGACAATCCAGTGATCAACATTGATCTACCCTATTGAGATACGTTGACAGACCAAGACAGCGAGCCTGGCAAACCTATCCCATTACTCGCCTCTAGAGCAAAGTGTGTTACTGAAGATCATTTCTAATACGGATCTTCACATGACCCAGAGACGACAACAACAAGTAACTCTTGTTACAATTTGTTACCATGTGAAGAACGAATTCCCGGCCTTGGATCTCCGGAAGGATGGCCTAAAATCCAATGAGGGGTGGAAGGGGTGAGATAGAAAAGAAAAGAGATTGCATGTAACATGTAAATAGATGCTCTTTTTTCCAGCTGACAGTACGATGGGTCCATCATGGTGTCTTCTACGATCACATCTTCTAAGACATCAATCAATAAATCAACCAGACAGATTAAAAAAAGACAGACGTTATAAATATTTCAAAATGCCAAAAGAGAGCAAAGATGTCAATTTCATGTTGAGAAATCGAAGCTACAGTAGTCGGCCTTAAAGGAAAGTGATTTTCATGACCATCATACATACACATACCGTTTCTACAATGGAATAATACTGCAAAGGTTTTCCATCCAAGTCCATTTATGAGATCAAAAAGTCTTGCTCCATAAAAAGGCACCTTTCTGGAATCTAAAAAGAAACCATTAATAACGCTCCCAAGAAAGGAATCAGTCATCGTCATTTTAATAAAAGGACTGCTTTTCCATGTTACCTCTATGTATTGGTTGTAGAAATGGGGATCGGTTGGTCAAACCATGAAACTATGCATTGTTGCAAAGGCATGATTTTCTTTGCGAGTTAAACGCGATTGCACACGTGTTATAAAAGGAGTATGACCCTAACAGTCATGAATGTCGTTAATATCGGCTCACTTGAATATTTCCTCGATTTCAGAATGGTTCTGGTTTTTTTGTGAGCCACCCATTAACGGTGCCATGTCATCTGGGTTATCTGTACTTGTGGCACACAAACCGTAATGAAAATGTTGTCTCCAACAACACAGACACAGACTTTAGGAAGGTTTTATTTCTTTAACAACTGTATTATATATATTTCACTCCACAGGTGATATGGTAGAAAAAAATGTGATAATTTGTGCGATGAATACTATCCTCAAGTAAGGCCTTTTCAATGTAACTTTTGCCGAATGTTGTAAAGTGCAAGACACATTCCCCAGCACTCTAAAATGCAAGTACATCCAATAATCATTTCAACTAAGGCGAAACCGAAATTAAAAACTGACCTGTTAAATGTGTTGCAGTGATCAAATTCACAAGGAAAATAACGCCCAAACCCATCGCGCTTGTGCTGATGACAATGAGAGCGATTATTTATGACAATCACATCCACGGTCGTTTTTCCGCAGATTCAGTCTTGACCGAGTATAATTCTGAGCCGAAACTCAATCATTCAGAGATGGCTCGATAACATACATTCAGAACAAAACTCGATAAAACTCGTTTTGTTTTACAGCTGACATGGCAAACGTTTGATTTGGAGCCCGAATATACAAATATCCGGAGTATTAACTGAAGTAATAGTGAGACTAACAACGGGGAAGCTAGCATATATTGTGTACCTTAATGGTTTCTTCGTAATCTGATGACCTTTCAAGAGTAAATTCTACAACCGGAAGCGCAGCTTAGCGCCAATATTAAGGAAACAAACAACACACAAACAGATTCCATGTAACATTAGAGCTATGGAACAGTAAATACCCGTTCGTATGAAAGGACAGAGTGTGTTAGATATCGATTTTCTTTGACATGCTAATATGCAGTGCTTGCATTAGGTTGTGTCTTTGCCTTACTCGTGTTTGTATATTTCGTTCGTATACTTTTTAAAACTCTTTGACTTCGCTAAAGGTTTTCTAAATATACCTTTCATAGAAGTAGGGGGTGTTTCAGTTTTGAGCACACCACTAGCCAATGCCAATGCATATGAGAAAAAGCAACATCCATACAGATGAAGCATTGCCAAAGGAAAAGAGTAACTTGTCATATTCTCTCTTCACCATCTGTTTCGCCCTGACTTATGGACTACGACGAGTTGTTGCAACTGGTGATCAACTTGGCAAATGAAAAAACATATTGCTGAAAGACAGACACTTTAATGGTAACGTAACCAAGTCAAATCCAATCTTCAACACCCACCCACCCCAAACCAACAATACGAACAAACGCAGTGTTTTCACGGTTTGCAGTAGGTCACGTGGTCAGCAGACAGTAGCCTAGTACCAGCATGACTCCTCGAGGCAGACGGTAACTGACCTTCCAGAACCTACAGACGCTAGAGGCCCGTTGTTGACCATTGAACATCGTCGTCGAAGACTGAGATGGTCGAGAACAGTGGGGCGTTGGCAACGCCGTAATTGGCAGTACGTCCTCTACGACGAGAGCAGGTTCTGCATGTTTCATAGTTTCATACTGGTGGTAGGCAATGTGTTAATCGTCAAAGAGAACATATTGACCCCTTTTCCATGCAAGAGTTCGTACACTTTTGGTTCTGGAGGGGAGGTATTTGTGGTGAAGAGAGAAATCCATTGTCACCATTGATGGTTGGTTGGTTTGTTGTTTAACGCCGCAATATATCTATATTTATATTTAGACGTACTCTACACCGCATTGTGAAGTTTTGGAGCCAGAATGTAAAGCATGTTCATTTCACGTTACTACTCCAAACGATATTCAATTACGTATTGAATATCCTTCACATCAGGGGGACATATTTGAAAAGATTCAAATACTATATAAAGTAAGACCTATATTAAAAGCAACCTACTCAGTTCTCCATTCTGTCGGCATCATGTATGGCGTCACCTATTCTATTATCGCATATTTAAATGTCATTTCACTCAAGACAATTTAAGCAGGGAAACATTGCTGTGTAGATTTATTTGTCTGTTTGGTCATTGACAAATGTTCCAGTCATGTTGGACCCGTGAAGGTCCCGGGGTAGAATAGGCCTTCAGCAACCCATGCTTACCATAAAATTAAACTATGCTTGTCGTAAGAGGCGACTAACGGGATCGGGTGGTCAGATTAGCTGACTTGGTTGACACATGTCATCGGTTTTTAATTGCGCAGATCGATGCTCATGTTGTTGATCACTGGATTGTCTGGTCCAGACTCGATTATTTACAGACCGTCGCCATATAGCTGGAATATTGCTGAGTGCGACGTAAAACCAAACTCACTCACTCACTCACTCACTCACTCACATTTCAGCGGTACAACATATGAACTTGCCCTAAACCTACATCGACGTTTAATGGCATCAGGGAATTTGCTAGGCCTACATCAATGCAGAAAGTTGACACTTACTCCTGACCGTGTGAACTAGCTTGTGAACCCCTCTTGTACTATTGCTCACATGCTTATACCAGCACTCTTCTGAACTTCGGATAGTTACCCTACCTTGAATCATTTGTCATGTAAAAACACTCACGTAACAAAACTTTATTACTGTTACGGGTTTTGAAACAATGGAGTTAATTTTGTAATAAACAGTAGTATCGATAGGAAATATCAGTTTGATAACCTTGAAATTAACATTGATAAATATGCAAATAACATCAGGAACTACTCTTAACGCGCGCAATAACCAGTGAAGATCAGGGTTGGAATTGGTTTTCCACAACCAAGACTCTCGACCTTGGGTGGTTGACAAGTCATCGTGTCCTAATTGCTTAAATCGATGTTCATGTTGTTGTTCACTGAATTGTCTAGTCCAGACTCTATGTTTTTTACACAGCGCCACCATACGGCTGGAAAACTGCTGAAGTGGTGTTAAACAAAGAAATCAACAACAAACTATACATCGATGCAATGCCTACATGCTCCATTTGCTGTTGTATTTAGGGGCTCCTTTCCCGAAGCAACCTTGGTACGGCTTACCTCAACTCTCATTCTTTATCATTGCACTAAGGTTACCTTAGTGACCTACGATCAACTTAGAGTTTTGTGAAACGATGCCCAGGTGTGTTAGAGGTTCCCCATGTATAAAAGCTCATGTAATTAATAAGGCATGGCTAAAAAGGTCGATAACAGGGAATATCGACCATAGGAAAAAATATTATTGATTATAGATATGAATATTTTATGTTATTGATAAAATATCGTACGTAAACATTTGTGACAAATTAAACTTCTTAATATTCTCACACAATACACAAAGTTAGGTTTAAATGCATGGGTAGTATTTAACTTATGTTCAGATGTTGTTTGCGTTTTAATCCATGCGCATACATCATCAATAATACGAAATTTACTCATTTCTTTCAGGTGTTTTGTCATTTTTGCTTATTTACTTCACTGAACTTAATCGATATTTTGTGAACAATTATCGATCTGTATGATTTATATTGATACGTTTGCAAATCGTTTACTTCCTGTCCACATAATGAATGAGGCGGTTCACTCAGTCGTTTAATAAGCAGTCAATATAAATATGGCTTTGACTTCTATTATTTCACGACAAAACAATATATGTGACATAAAAGTGATTATTTGCATGTGTCCTGTTCGGAAATATCACATACGCGTTAGAAAAAAGTACGTATAGAGAGCACAATATAATTATTAGCTCTTGTCACACCAGGGTTCATTAAAAATCGGAATCAGTGTACAATGTAAACCAGTTCGCCAAATGTTTGTTTTCCGAATCACAACATACTGGAGGTAGTGTTGACAGATTTCCTATACGATGTGAACGAATATTAATACATTGCACAATCCATGTCATTCTTAAGTGGTACATACGGACAGTGGTACTCCTGTCACGTTGCTGTGTATACTATGTAATATGATCGCGGGAACTTCAGATGGAAGCATCAGTAGCACTATGCACATACAAGGGTCCGTGTATATCCAAAGCGACCAAAAGTGGGACAGGGCCGAAATGCCGATTTGGTCGAAACATTGTGCACTAGTCAAGAAGGGGGCATGGATTGAAGTTACCGCTAAGTTTGTGTCTGTTCTTCGGTCTCAGGGGAACATAAACAAGCATAGAGGATACATCAACCCATGGTCCCTTACGGATCAGTAAACGACGTATTTATCTTATCGAACAGTGTAATTTTTAACTGTTTCAAAAATGTTAGACGAGGAGTAAACTAAAGGCTGCTCTTCCACAATGTTGTAGGTTGTGTCACGTTACACAGATGAATACAGATCAAATATTGATTGCTGGGCGTTCGGGATACAGGTGAGCGGAGTGCTTCGGAAGGGAAACAACTCTTCAGTTTTATTACAAGTCGATATTTAGTAAATATTAACTACCAACTATCATTTGCCAGCATTAATCGATACTATACAATAACGGAAGTTTCTTCTTTGATGATGATGATGCAAACAGCGAATCAGTGATAACTTTTATTCACCTGTTTTTGTTCTTTTATGTGTAGCCAAGCAACATATAGTAACGACTAAAATATGCATACTGATATATTTTTAAGCTGTAATTGCAATAGTGGGTACATCAACATTTGCTGTGTCTGTCATTATTGTTTGATTAATGCACAACACCTTCACGGAGACCAGTGAAGGTCCAGGGTAGAATAGACCACCCATGCTTGCCATAAAAGGCGACTATGCTTGTCGTAAGAGGCGACTAACGGGGTCGGGTGGTCAGGCTCGCTGAATATGTTGACACCAGGTTCCTGGTCCGTCTAAGTGACACCACATTGTATACCTTGTGCGGCATCCATTCACCGATGGACAGAATATCTCCTTGCATGTAGTGCATAAATTGAGGTTCTCTTCGTTTCAATACAGGTTATAAGCTTTCAATTGCACACTCAGTATTATGAACTTACTAAAATGTAATTTCTATAACAGACACCACACAAATTCCAATAGTATGAACTACTAACTAACTCACATAATCAAAACCCATGAAGGTCGAGGGGTTCAATAGGTCTTCAGCAACATATGTCATATTTGAGATTTCACTTTCTTAGTAAAGTACAAATTCTAGTACTTTGTCGGTTGAGTCCCATCAGCAACCCGTGCTTGCCATAAAAGGCGACTATGCTTGTCCTACGAGGCGACTAATGGGATCGGGTGGTCACTCGCTGACATGGTTGAAACATATCATCGGTTCCCAATTACGCAGATAGATGCTCATGCTGTTGATCACTGGCCTGTCTGGCCCAGATTCGATTATTTACAGCCATATACCTGGAATATTGTTGCGTGCGGCGTAAAACTAAACTCACTCACTCCTTCATGGAATTTTATGGATTCAAGTTTGTTTGACTGGATATGGCTCGCCATTTGCGTGAAGATGGATCTCTGGCGAACATGCTCCTCAACAGAATATTCAAGAGATGACTGAGGGGCGCCCCAAGCTGGATCAAGGTGTTTTCTCTGGGGACAAATTACCGCTTCAGACCGTCCCAAAGATGCTATGTTGGTGACGTCATGGGACATTGTGCTGAGACGGCTAGATTTTCAATGGCACGATTTGATCTTACTTTGACATCATCAAACTTTCTGCCGATAATCCTGGCGAATTGAGAAAAGACGTTAACATCGATCCTTTCACTATAACAAATTCAGAGCGCCACCCAGTCTTTGCGAAAAGTCTTCCGTAGGGCTGACTGAAAGGATAGATTATCCGAAATATCGGATGGGATAAATTGTGATTGATTATCAGTATGAATATTGTGTCATCGATAATATCAAACATAAACCGTTTTGATAAATATATTATCCATTTACTCACGGAATGCACAAAGAAAGGTCTTTATTTATGCCTGTGTCTAATTGTGTTCAGGATGTTTTCTGGTAGTAACCCTTGCATAAGCATGCAACCACTCACCATTTATGCATACATTTTTTGTTTAGACTTTTTGGCATTTTTGCTAAATGTTACTGTCCGAGTTTTATCGATAAGCCATCGATAGTTTGTTAACGATTATCGACATCGTTAGCAGCCCTATTGTTCTGGTTCCCGCCTCTTCTATGCGAAGCGTGTAGTACTTCCACACACAGCACGGCCATGCTGACGGCAGCACCAACTCCGATAAGAATGAACCCTCCACCTACATGATCTAGTGTTATTGGCTGCAAGCGTCTCGTTTTTGCACACTTTGTCATGTTTCGTTTCTTCTGCCATTTCTTCCTCCACAGGTCGAGAAGGCCACTCTCGCGTAGTTGTGACATTCTGTAAGTGAATCAACCAACAAATGGCAACATCACACAAACATGCTACATACATATTTCATTATAAGTGGTGAGACATCTACAGAACGTTGTTATGGTACGAGTAATTATAAATACACTGAGTGCATACAAAATGTGATAAAGGGCATTTTAACAGCCGGTTTAAAAAGTGACAAGAAATGGCGATACATCATAACATTACTCTAGGAAGCGGTATTGATGCCTAGTGAAAAAAGTGTTCGATCGTTAGACTAGCGACTTGGATCCATTTCCGATATGGGTACAGTGGGTGAAGCATATTTCTGCTGTCACCACCGAAAGCGTAAACTCATACTCACTCATAAATCATAACCATGTTCATTGAATCCATCGACAGCGTGATATATGGTTCAAGGCCATGCTGATAAGGTATGATTTAACATCGGTGCTGACATAAAACGTAAGAGGTGCATAATCTAGGTAAAGTATCGTTTTGTCATTATTTATAGAGACGAAGATTAAAAGTCAGCTTTGGGACAGAAATACAATTGTCTCCAAAATGCGTTACCACGACTTACAACATGCATTCGTAATTTAACTGAGCACTTCTAAACTCGAAAGGTTCCAAAGACTTGTCAGGACGTGTTAAATGCTTACACCCTCTCCAAGTCAGGTTTCAGGAAAGACCTTTGTGGAACCCCAAAGGACAACTGTTCCCAGGTTATCCTGTCTCCAATAACTTCCAACTCGCAGTCCTCGGCCAGAAAACTGTCGGCTGTTGCCCGGTACGTCAGGAATGCATACTTTCCTTGTTTCACCCTTGCTAAGTGATCGTCGTAGGAAAGTCCATGAGAGGTGGAATCACTGGCTACTATCTTGGTCCATAATTTATGCTGAATCGTAGCTTTTCTGCTTTTCTGAAAAAGTTAACGAAACAAAATATACGGAAAGTAATTTTGGTGAACTTACAAGTACTGTCGTTTGAGTATTCTCTTTCCACAGTGGTTACTTGTCACATCTTTCTACGTAACATCAGTTCTAATATTCAAATGTTTCTTCTAGACAGAACTCAGTCATGTCATATTTGTTTCCCCACATTGTTTGCATTTGTCAAGTTGAATCTAAGTCGATGTAACACTTGTCCTGATTGGACAGGAAAAAGGGAGATAAATCTGATGCTAAGGGATTTTATGAGCACGGTTCACAGGAAGATATGACAATTAACCTCTGTGGGCAGAGAATGTGGTTTGAGGTACACGTGAAGATCCCTCAGTTGCAAGTAAAGCAAAGTTCATGGAGATTTAGCCATTTTTCTTAGAAGAATATAGAGTGGTGATCTGCAGCCACGTGCCCAATTGTGATCACCGTGTTAATGTAATGTATACACGTTCTGATGTTGATGGAAGATCCGGGTTAGAAATGATCCTCAGCAATCCCTGCTTGTGGTAAGAGGTCCCTAACAGGATCGGTTGGTGAGGCTGGATCACGCTGTCATCACATGTCATCACATCACAGTTACGTTGATCGATACTCAGGTTGTTGATCTTTGGATTGCCATATAACCGAGACATTGCTCAGTGTGGACGTGACCAACACATTACATCTGTCTCAAGAAGCAGAGCCCAGAATGATATTCAGAACATAATGCACAAGTGTCAACAGACTTCACAGTGAGGTGCAGTGATATTCAACATATGGATTACTTATTAGTAGTAATACCCTTGAGATAAATTTATCTAATTCCAATTAACAATAGCCAAAGCATGTTGTCGGATTTATACCTCGTCAAATCTGTCACGTGACACACTACACTGGATGTACAAATGACCCTGATCTTACGCTTCGAAATTTTAGAGTTCGCTATATAATCATCAGTATAAACAGAGTCATTAAATTGTTGCCATAATGCGTTATTTGTTTGTTTCAATAACATATAAACAAATGACATTTCTGTATTTCACAAATCGTTTAACAAACACCTCATACCATATTAACTATCATAAACTAAGCCATCTTGAGTTATATCCCTCTGTGAGTTTATTGTCGTTTAAAGTTATTTTTTGTTGAATGTTGGCCTTTAAAGATAACCTAAATAAAGACATCTTAAGGGTGTTAAATTCGTCAAAGGGCGTGAAAGGGCGTTCAGTAAATACGGAATTTACTATGGTCTTAAAGACCAGTTTACCCTTTCAAAACATCGTTGAATTACATCACATCCTACAGTTACATACATATGTAACTTATATTTTTATGGCCAGGAACATCGTATGAAATAACTGTATCAAACTTCCCATGACTTGGGAATAACTGCATGAAATGTTTGTTAGTCAGATATGTGTCACGTTTAACGTTATTCTAACTACCATAAAATTAAACTATGCCTGTCGTAAGAGGCGACTAACGGGATCGGGTGGTCAGGCTCGCTGACTTGGTTCACACATGTCATTGGTTCCCAAATGCGCAGATCGATGCTCATGTTGTTGGTCACTGGATTATGCCTGGATTATTTACAGACCGCCGGTTCATAGCTGGAATATTGCTGAGTGCGGCGTAAAACTAAACTCACTCACTCACTCACACTCAAGTTACAGGACCTTTGACCACCCGGCTATCTGTGCCGGGGATGGGTGACAAAGTACCTTCAGAATGGCATAAGATATGCCAAACATTGTCATTCCCACAGAGTAGTCGCTGTCCACCAAATCTTCCAGGGTGGAGAACAATGGAGATCCATCGTGTACCGACAAAGATGCGACAAGGTTGGCACAATAAACTGATGTTACCACTACAATCAGTATCAACCAGGACGAAAACAGCACTTTGCCTGACATAGTCTCGGGAGTTTTTGTTGAGCCTGAAAAAAATCACTTCAGTGTAGAATTATATTATTAATTTTAGCTCCCCGTTCGGCTTTTGCGGTCCAAATAGTAGTTAATTACACATTAACTATATGCCAATGTAATCGTTAATCATTTACGACAAACAAACGCTTCTGTTAAGCCCCTTGTTTTAATTGATTCAGATAAGTGCCATTGGCAAAGGTCAAGCCTGACTCATGATCTGTACTGTGTTCCCATAGGAAATGGATTCCCTTGGCAGCAGTGTGTCTAACATCGTATACAATGTACACACCTTCTAATGACGAACACTCGCTCCAGTAATGCCCTTGAAACTACTTTTAACGTCTTCCCTTATTCTCGACTCAGAAAAAGGTCAGTTGCAAAGATCAAGTCTTACGATTAATTGCAAATATCAATGGCATGATGAGTTTGCTGATGAACAGTGTTTTGTTAATACATGTACAAACAGTTTCCACGTAGGAAACGGAAGAAGACAGAGGTTCCTGGAAGTGGCATCCTGGGTAAGTCACACACCAATGAAGTTTACTCACTCTGTTTGAACAACGCCCCGATAACCTCCAATCCAGCTTCCACTGAATGGTGGTATGTGCTGCACGCCGGTGTCCTCACGTTGTGGGTGATCGTGTCCGTACTGCCTTGTCGTCCAAGAGTCTGGAGACTTCTTCCCATCAATACCAACAAAACCGGAAGTACCAAAGCAATGGCAAAAAGGACAACATACACCACATTCTGAAATGGACGAACCAGAAACACCAAGGACGACTTTGGCTCCGGACTTCGAGCCCTGTAAATGGCGTCCGTGAATTGTGTATTTATGCTTGGGTAGATGTACTCTATGAACAGTGCCCTTCCCTCGTCAATTGTTAAATCACAAGCTGCAAGGTCCGCTTCCTGAAAATTTTATAGCATCACAAACCTTAATAGGAAACTAATCAACAAGCCAGATAATTAAAAAGTCCAAAGATAAAATCACTTTCTAATATACGTTTATAGTAGAATATTATATCTAAAAGAGAAAGATTTACCAAATACATATTTGCGTACAAACTTCTTATATCATAAATTGGTAGCATATATTTATCAAATGAGATTGATAGATCGGGAACTGACGGGAAATGGAGCAGAACACAAGTACGAATGAAAGGAAACGTGAGCACACATAATTCAAAGTGTTTTTCGGACTGTCCGTCAACCAACTCTAGCAAGCCTGACCGCCCGATCCTGTCGTCTCTTGGGTCAAGCATCGGTTTCTGGGGACCAGTTCTAACCCTGATCTTCCATCAACGCCAGAATATTTATACATTATATTAACAAGGCGATCACAATTGGGCAAGTGGCAACAGAGCATCTACTCAGATAAACGCGTTTCCAAATAATTTGCAGTACTTGCCACTGACGACAAACATTACTTAATAATATGTTTTCACTAAAGATTGTAAACAGGAAGGTTCCTACCCTCCGATGAAGCATACCGACTATGCCATTGTATGTCCCATTCACAGGTAATCCCCATGACCGTTCTGGAGGCTCTACGACACTGTAACTGATTGGACAGCGCCATGGCATTCATATACAATATTGATAAAGACAAAACTAAAGACAATCAATTCCAACAATGTCCGTCATGACACTGAGACACAATATTGATACAGAGAAACTAAAGACAAGCAGTTTTAACAACAAAATGATCTATGTGTACCTTTAAACCGGTTGATAGCTGGGGTAGCCTTGTGGTTAAAACTTTCGTCACTCCGAACACCCGGGTTCGTTTCCCCACATGGGTACAATGTGTAAGGTCCATTCCTGGTATCGCCCGCCGTGATATTGCTGAAATATTGCTAAAAGCGGCGTACAACCTAACTCACTCACTTAAAAGCAATGGTATAAAAATACCCATTCAGTAAGCAAGCAGATCCAAGTATTTTAACATATGAAAAGGTATATATCAACGTCAACTAATCATTTCCATGTCCAATTGTTTAATAAAATATTTTTATCACAAGTTTTTTTATGTATGATTATCAATTTATGCATTACCTGAAATTTAAAACTTTCGCTATTTCTGTCAATATGTCAAAGGCATATCCGCTGTATACAGCCTGTCCTTTCGAAATACTCTTGTAGACGTATGTGGGAGACTAAACGAAAATGTTACACATATTATGATAATGAAATGGTCGCATCAACTCAATGGAGATTAAAGTTATTAATGGAGACAAAAATATCAAACGTGTGTTCATATATACAAATCAATTCTCTTTTCGTGTCTAAGTCATTTCGTGAAATGACTAACGGGGTCAACCATTATGCGTCATTTTTGTGTGACAAAACAAACAGTCGACTTCAATCATTTCAGGAAATTTCATTTCATCTACATGTGTGGACTTTGCTTTGTGAGGTGTGGTGCCTTTGAACAGAGTAAGTATAAATCAAACAGGTGTAAACTCTTCAAAGACAAGATGAAGTGGAATAGTCGCTGCCACAATAGTTTTAAGTGTTTGTCACAATAAGTAACGTCGAAGCTTTTACCCACTTTTGCAGATAAAGCTATTAAGTGAAATGATTGAAGTATATTGATTGCTGATGCGCAAAATGACGTCAACTGACTGACCCTCTTAGTCATTTCACGAAACGACTGATTTCACAATCGGACTGTAACATATATACACTCTGAAAAAAAGTATCTAAAAAGCGATAAATATTTTTACCGACAGCGTTGTTACCAACAGATGCCTGTTGTTGTACCCATATGCAGTGTTTGGAAAGTAGCATCGGGTAGTGGTGTTTGTGTCGCAGTCGGACAGTGTCTGAAACGTCGATCTCAGAGGATGATGGTGCAGCGAGACAGCCTCCTGAATTATTGTCTGGAAAAAAAACACAAATATATCGGGAAAGTTTTGTAGCCTCTACTCAATAACAAAATCAAAGTCCTTTGTTGTGATCCAGATGGATCCAGAAGGTTGTTACATGGGATATTCTGCAAACTAAAGACTGTCTTGCACATTCGGTTAGACCCTCCCTAACATCCAATGTTCTTTCAGGCTCCTGTATATCAACAAGTTACGACCCGTGAAGGTCCCTGGGTAGAATAGGCCTTCAGCAACCCACGCTTGCCGTAAGAGGCGATATCGGGTGGTCAGGCTCGCTGACGTGGGTGACACATGTCATCGTTTCCCAATTGCGCAGATCGATGTTCATGTTGTTGATCACCGGATTGTCTGGTCCAGACTCGATTATTTATAGAGCGCCGCCATATAGCTGGAATGTTGCTGAGTGCGGCGTAAAACTAAACTCACTCACTCACTCATAACAAGCTACAAACAGCAATCCCCAGGATAACTCAGATTTCAATACACACAGGATAAAAAAGGTAATTAGAACCACATCTAAAGTGGTGTAAATGTTAAAATATTTGATTAACAAAATTATACTCAATAATTAGTCTGATCAATATTTCATTGCCACCAATTCGTTAAAAAAACCCTCCAAATCCGGTTATACAAGACAGCGACGATTGAAGGAGCATGTCGACAATTAAATATTACCACGTCGATATCTTGTGTTACCACAGTTTGTATAAATACAAGTGAAGCAGCGACGGCACATTCAGTGGATGAGTGAGTCAGTTTAGTTTTACACCGCTTTTAGCAATATTCCAGCAATATCGCAGTGGGAAACACTTGAAATTGACTTCACACACTGTACCCATGTGGGGAATCGAACCCGCGTCTTCAGCGTGACGCGCGAACGTTTTAACCACTGGGCTACTCCAACATTCCGACAGCATATTGAAGGCAAATTGAAAGAAGCCTGGGAGATGTTCCGAATGTCAGCCATAACTTTTCTCTGCTTGCGTAACCGGTTGGTTTTGTCCTGTGGTAGGTGTCAGTCCACCAAAACAGATTTAACGGGGCGAAAAGGAAATAAATGAGAAAAAGTATGCCAATGGATCAATGAAGATTGATGAAGAACTTCTCTCAAAGACTAAACACTAATACGTTGAAATACCTTTCAAAATCTGTAGAATCTACCTGTGAATATCGTATCATGGCAACATTCTCCAGGTTGCCCACATGGACGAACAGTTGAGAATTTGTGAATTCTTCCACCAGTAACAGCCATTTCGAATGATGACGAAAATCAGTCGTTCTGTTGGACTTCATGTCAAACATGTCAGCCTAGAAAGTACCATACAGAAATACAGGACAAAGCTAATTATGATTAAAAATGCATATAAAAAGTATAAAGTAATCCCCAAGTAGGTATAATTATCAAATTCCTAAGTCCTAACAACTAATTACTGAGGTTAACGGTTTGTTTGTTTCTTGTCGTGTGTTTTTTTGGTTGTTGTTTTGTTTTTTTATCCTGAAATATACTGACATTAAGCTACCGGAAAACATCGCCTATTGTGTTAAATCAACAAAATTCTCTTAAGTAGAAAGACAAGTATTGCAACTTGTTGAAATTCATTGGTGATGGCGTAAACATATTGGCCATAGATACAAGTCAGGTAAGAGCATGTTACATGTTAGACACAGTAATTATATTTGGAGCGTAGCTTCCTTTTAGATGAAACATATTAGAGTACCTTCCTTTTAGATGACAACAAGCTGCCCTGTAGTAACATGTCTCACTCGCCTACCCTGTCTATCTCTCTTTAACGATAAATGCATAAACAGGGTAAACTGTTTTATGATGTCAGCTTGTGTGACATGAAACCTTTTTACTACTGCTTCGGGTAAGCTATCCAACGGATCGGAGTAATGTTTTATTACTTCGTATATACTCCGAAACGTCATGTACGTCATATTACAGAGGTTAACACCATACTATTTCCCCCTTACGTGTACCACTTCTGAATGCCGTGCATATTTAAAATTCCAAGTCCATGTTTCAACCCAAACACAACTGCTTCTATTACACATTGGAATGCATCAAGGTGAGACGCCGCCTCACTCACTCACTCTACCACCCACTCACCCACTCACTCACTCACTCACTCACTCACTCACCGTCGACAGTAATTTCTCCATCGTCTCCACGTCCGTTGCGGCGACTACGTGTATATCAGGAAAGAGTATCCAGTAAATGTCTTCCAAAACAGCGTTGATGTTCGTGGTGTTTAGGTCATAAACGCACACCCGAATGCCGTGACCCGACACCTGGAGGATTTCCGAGACCAGATCATCACAACCTGAACACACAAGTTTGATAAGGATGTCAACACTATCTCGTTAGTATTCTTAGAAAAATTATTAGACGACAAAACCATAACTGTACGCAAAGACTAATACAGATCAAACAAGAGAAGCTTTGGATCCATCAGGACAGTTTGGGGTCACAGAGGACAATCTAGGATCAAAGATGATAGTTTAGGAACAAAGAGGACTGTTTGGGATAAAAGAGGATAATTTAGGATCAAGGAGGATACTTTGGGATCAAAGAGCACAGCTTGAGATCAAAGAGGACAGTTTAAGAACAAACACATACAAGCTTTAAACCTAACCCCGAGTGTTTGTCAGAACTGACGATGGTTATACAGTATAAACCAGCGCCGCAGGTTGACACCGCTACCATACTGAAACACAGTTTTGGACACCTAGCCAACAAGCCCTTGTTTGTTCCTCCTAAAGCTGTGCGCCATACACGGTAATGAGCGAGTGATTCAGCAAACATCCACGCATTCAGCAAACATCCACCTATATGGCGGCGGTCTGTAATTTATCGTGTCTGGGCCAGACAATCCAGTGATCAACATTGATCTACCCTATTGAGATACGTTGACAGACCAAGACAGCGAGCCTGGCAAACCTATCCCATTACTCGCCTCTAGAGCAAAGTGTGTTACTGAAGATCATTTCTAATACGGATCTTCACATGACCCAGAGACGACAACAACAAGTAACTCTTGTTACAATTTGTTACCATGTGAAGAACGAATTCCCGGCCTTGGATTTCCAGAAGGATGGCCTAAAATCCAATGAGGGGTGGAAGGGGTGAGATAGAAAAGAAAAGAGATTGCATGTAACATGTAAATAGATGCTCTTTTTTCCAGCTGACAGTACGATGGGTCCATCATGGTGTCTTCTACGATCACATCTTCTAAGACATCAATCAATAAATCAACCAGACAGATTAAAAAAGACAGACGTTATAAATATTTCAAAATGCCAAAAGAGAGCAAAGATGTCAATTTCATGTTGAGAAATCGAAGCTACAGTAGTCGGCCTTAAAGGAAAGTGATTTTCATGACCATCATACATACACATACCGTTTCTACAATGGAATAATACTGCAAAGGCTTTCCATCCAAGTCCATTTATGAGATCAAAAAGTCTTGCTCCATAAAAAGGCACCTTTCTGGAATCTAAAAAGAAACCATTAATAACGCTCCCAAGAAAGGAATCAGTCATCGTCAGTTTAATAAAAGGACTGCTTTTGCATGTTACCTCTATGTATTGGTTGTAGAAATGGGGATCGGTTGGTCAAACCATGAAACTATGCATTGTTGCAAAGGCATGATCTTCTTTGCGAGTTAAACGCGATTGCACACGTGTTATAAAAGGAGTATGACCCTAACAGTCATGAATGTCGTTAACATCGACTCACTTGAATATTTCCTCGATTTCAGAATGGTTCTGGGTTTTTTTGTGAGCCACCCATGAACGGTGCCATGTCATCTGGGTTATCTGTACTTGTGGCACACAAACCGTAATGAAAATGTTGTCTCCAACAACACAGACACAGACTTTAGGAAGGTTTTATTTCTTTAACAATTGTATTATATTTTGCTCCACAGCTTCTATGGTAGAAAAATGTGATATTTCGTGCGATGAATACTATCAAGTAAGGCCTTTTAATGTAACTTTCGCCGAATGTTGTAAAGTGCAAGACACATTCCTCAACACTCTAATATGCAAGTACGTGCAAAAATCATTTTAACTGAAAATAAAAACTGACCTGTTAAATGTGTTGCAGTGATCAAATTCACCAGGAAAATAACGCCCAAACCCATCGCGCTTGTGCTGATGACAATGAGAGCGAATATTTATGACAATCACATCCACGGTCGTTTCCGCAGATTCAGTCTTGACCGAGTATAATTCTGAGCCGAAACTCAATCATTCAGAGATGGCTCGATAACATACATTCACAGCAAAACTCGATAAAACTCGTTTTGTTTTACAGCTGACATGGCAACCGTTTGATTTGGAGCCCGAATACACAAATATCCGGAGTATTAACTGAAGTAATAGTGAGACTAACAACGGGGAAGCTAGCATATATTGTGTACCTTAATGGTTTCTTCGTAATCTGATGACCTTTCAAGAGTAAATTCTACAACCGGAAGCGCAGCTTAGCGATAATAGTAAGGAAACAAACAACACACAAACAGGTTCCATGTAACATTAGAGCTATGGAACAGTAAATACCCGTTCGTATGAAAGGATAGAGTGTGTTAGATATCGATTTTCTTTGACATGCTAATATGCAGTGCTTGCATTAGATTGTGTCTTTGCCTTACTCGTGTTTGTATATTTCGTTCGTATACTTTTTAAAACTTTTTGACTTCGCTAAAGGTTTTCTAAATATACCATTCATAGAAGTAGGGGGTGTTTCAGTTTTGAGCACACCACTAGCCAATGCCAATGCATATGAGAAAAAGCAACATCCATACAGATGAAGCATTGCCAAAGGAAAAGAGTAACTTGTCATATTTTCCCTTTTCTCTCTTCACCATCTGTTTCGCCCTGATTTTAATGATATGTATATCCAGACACCTAATAATGGGTAACCATACATCTGTACAGAGAAACGTTATGGACTACGAGGAGTTGGAACGGGTGATCAACTTGGCAAATGAAAAAACATATTGCTGAAAGACAGACACTTTAATGGTAACGTAACCAAGTCAAATCCAATCTTCAACACCCACCCACCCCAAACCAACAATACGAACAAACGCAGTGTTTTCACGGTTTGCAATAGGTCACCTGGTCAGCAGACAGCAGCCTAGTACCAGCATGACTCCTCGAGGCAGACGGTAACTGACCTTCCAGAACCTACAGACGCTAGAGGCCCGTTGTTGACCATTGAACATCGTCGTCGAAGACTGAGATGGTCGAGAACAGTGGGGCGTTGGCAACGCCGTAATTGGCAGTACGTCCTCTACGACGTGAGCAGGTTCTGCATGTTTCATATTTTTGGTAGGCAATGTGTTAATCGTCAAAGAGATTATATTGACCGCTTTTCCATACAAGAGTTCGTACACTTTTGGTTCTGGAGGGGCGGTATTTGTGGTGAAGAGAGAAATCCATTGTCACCATTGATGGTTGGTTGGTTGGTTGGTTTGTTGTTTAACGTTCTGACGCCATCAGTTGTTGATATGAACGTTACTGGGATTATGGTTAGTTTGGTTGGGACATCAGTGAAATAAGCTTGTCTGCATGGTCTTTAATTTAAAATGAAATTAAAGGAACCAAAACTTTGATATAGAGATACGAGTGTTCAGAACTTCAAGTTTTTATATTTAGACGTACACTACACCGCATTGTGAAGTTTTGCCAGCCAGAATGTAAAGCATGTTCATTTCACGTTACTACTCCAAACGATATTCAGTTACGTATTGAATATCCTTCACATCAGTGGGACATATTTGAAAAGACTCAAATACTATATAAAGTATGACCTATATTCAAAGCAACCTACTCAGTTCTCCATTCTGTCGGCATCATGTATGACGTCACCTATTCTATTATCGCATATTTAAATGTGACGTCATTTCACTCAAGACAATTTAAGCAGGGAAACATTGCTGTGTAGATTTATTTGTCTTTTTGGTCATTGACAAATGTTCCAGTTATGTTGGACCCGTGAAGGTCCCGGGGTAGAATAGGCCTTCAGCAACCCATGCTTACCATAAAAGGTGACTATGCTTGTCGTAAGAGGCGATTAACGGGATCGGGTGGTCAGATTAGCTGACTTGGTTGACACATGTCATCGGTTCCTAATTGCGCAGATCGATGCTCATGTTGTTGATCACTGGATTGTCTGGTCCAGACTCGATTATTTACAGACCGTCGCCATATAGCTGGAATATTGCTAAGTGCGACGTAAAACTAAACTCACTCACTCACTCACATTTCAACGGTACAACATATGAACTTGCCCGAAACCTACATCGACGTTTAATGGCATCAGGGAATTTGCTAGGCCTACATCAATGCAGAAAGTTGACACTTACTCCTGACCGTGTGAACTAGCTTGTGAACCCCTCTTGTACTATTGCTCACATGCTTATACCAGCACTCTTCTGAACTTCGGATAGTTACCCTACCTTGAATCATTTGTCATGTAAAAACACTCACGTAACAAAACTTTATTACTGTTACGGGTTTTGAAACAATGGAGTTAATTTTGTAATAAACAGTAGTATCGATAGGAAATATCAGTTTGATAACCTTGAAATTAACATTGATAAATATGCAAATAACATCAGGAACTACTTTTAACACGCGCTATAACCCGTGAAGATCAGGGTTGGAATTGGTTTTCCACAACCAAGACTCTCGACCTTGGGTGGTTGACATGTCATCGTGTCCTAATTGCTTAAATCGATGCTCATGTTGTTGTTCACTGAATTGTCTAGTCCAGGCTATGTTTTTACATACGGCTGGAAAACTGCTGAAGTGGTGTTAAACAAAGAAATCAACAACAAACTATACATCGATGCAATGCCTACATGCTCCATTTGCTGTTGTATTTAGGGGCTCCTTTCCCGAAATAACCTTTGCTACGGCTAACCTCAACCCTCATTCTTAACTATTGTACTAAGGTCACCTTAGTGACCTACGATCAACTTAGAGTTTTGTAAACGATGCCCAGGTGTGTTAGAGGTTCCCCATGTATAAAAGCTCATGTAATTAATAAGGCATGGCTAAAAAAGTCGAAAACAGGAAATATCGACCATAGGAAAAAATATTATTGATTATAGATATCAATATTTTATGTTATTGATACAATATCGTACGTAAACATTTGTGACAAATTAAACTTCTTATTCTCACACAATACACAAAGTTAGGTGTAAATGCATGGGCAGTATTTAACTTATGTCCAAGAAGTTGTTTTCGTTGTAATCCATGCGCTTGCATCGATGATCAATAATGCGAAATTTACTCATTTCTTTCAGATGTTTTGTCATTTTTGCTTATTTACTGCACTGAACTTAATCGACATTTTGTGAACAATTATCGATCTGTATGATTTATATTGATACGTTTGCAAATCGTTTACTTCCTGTCCACATAATAAATGAAGCGGTTCACTCGGTCGTTTAATAAGCAGTGAATATAAATATGGCTTTGACTTCTATTATTTCACGACAAACCAATATATGTGACATAAAAGTGATTATTTGCATGTGTCCTGTTCGGAAATATCACATGCGCGTTAGAAAAAAGTACGTATAGAGAGCACAATATAATTATTAGCTCTTGTCACACCAGGGGTCATTAAAAATCGGAATCAGTGTACAATGTAAACTGGGTTCCATCTTCTCTACACAATCAAATATGAACCAGGTCGCTGAATATTTGTTTTCCGAATCACAACATACTGGAGGTAGTGTTGACAGATTCCCTATACGATGTGAACGAATATTAATACATTGCAAAATCCATGTCATTCTTAAGTGGTACATACGGACAGTGGTACTCCTGTCACGTTGCTGTGTATACTATGTAATATGACCGCGGGAACTTCAGATGGAAGCATCAGTAGCACTATGCACACACAAGGGTCCGTGTATTTCCAAAGCGACCAAAAGTGGGACAGGGCCGAAATGCCGATTTGGTCGATACATTGTCCACTGGTCAAGAAGGGGGCAAAGGATTGATGTTACCGCTAAGTTTGTTTCTGTTCTTCGGTCTCAGGGGAACATAAACAAGCATAGAGGATACATCAACCCATGGTCCCTAACGGATCAGTAAACGACGTATTTATCTTATCGAACAGTGTTAATTTTGAACTGTTTCAAGTACGAGTATTAGATCATAATAAGGAGTAGCGGAGTTAGGCAACAGCTCAAACAATACTAACACGATGTAACAAATGAATTCCTACACGCACAGTTCGGCATTTCCTGCGGGTAACATGTTATTCACTTAAAAGCAGGGTGCATTGACTGGTTCAACCAATAAGAAAACGACATTCACGTGTGAGGTAAGATAAGTGATCTCCCACTTGCATCAAACGACGTTCTTGATGTCAGCTACTTGATCTTTGCAGACCGCCGTGATATAGCTAGAACATAGCTGACGAAGGGGTTGAACATCAAACCAAAAACAGATTACAATTTCGCATAATATACACACCGATATCACTGTATATCGGTGAAGAAAAACATAATATTTTTGCGTATGTGGTTGAAGAAAATATTAAAAAATGTTAGACGAGGAGTAAACTAAAGGCTGATCAGTCACAATGTTGTAGGTTGTGTCACGTTACACAGATGAATACAGATCAAATATTGATTGCTGGGCGTTCGGGATACAGGTGAGCAAAGGGCTTCGGAACTATCCAGGGGAAACAACTCTTCAGTTTTATTACAAGTCGACTTTTAGAAATATTAACTAACAACTATCATTTGCTAGCATTAATCGATACTATACAATAATTGAAGTTTCTTCTTTGGTGCTGGTGATGATGATGCAAACAGCGAATCAGTGATAACTTTTGTTCACCTGTTTTTGTTCTTTTATGTGTAGCCAAGCAACATGTAGCAACGACTAAAAATATGCATACTGATATATTTTTAAGCTGTAATTGCAATAGTGGGTAAATCAACATTTCCTGTGTCTGTCATTATTGTTTGATTAATGCACAACACCTTCACGGAGACCCGTGAAGGTCCAGGGTAGAATAGACCCTCAGCAACCCATGACTGCCATAAAAGGCGACTATGCTTGTCGTAAGAGGCGACTAACGGGGTTGGGTGACTTGGTTGACACCAGGTTCCTGGTCCGTCTAAGTGACACCACATTGTATGCCTTGTGCGGCATCCATTCACCGATGGACAGAATATCTCCTTGCATGTAGTGCATAAAATGAGGGTGTCTTCGTTTCAATACAGGTTATAAGCTTTCAATGTTCACACTCAGTATTATGAACTTACTAAAATGTAATTTCTATAACAGACACCGGGAAGATTCCAATACTGTGAACTACTGACTAACTCATATAATCAAAATCAGTGAAGATCGCGGTGTAGAATAGGTCTTCAGCAACCCATGCTTGCCATAAAAGGCATGTCATCGGTCCCCAATTACGCAGCTCGATACTCATGCTGTTGATCACTGGCTTGTCTGGCCCAGACTCGATTATTTACAGCCATTTACCTGGAATATTGTTGCGTGCGGCGTAAAACTAAACTCACTCACTCCTTCATGGAAGTTTGTGGATTCAAGTTTGATTGACTGGTTATGGCTCGCCATTTGCTTGAAGATAGATCTCTGGCGAACTTGCTCCTCAACAGAATATTCTAGAGATGACTGAGGGGTGCCCCAAGCTGGATCAGGGTGTTTTTCTCTGGGGATAAAATTACCGCTTCAGACCGCCCCAAAGATGCTATGTTGGTGACGTCATGATACATTGTGCTGAGACGGATTGATTCTCGATGATGACAAGGGCACGATTTGATCTTACTTTGACATCATTAAACTTTCTGCCGATAATCCTGGCGAACTGGGAAAAGATGTTAACATCGATCTTTTCACTATAACAAATTCAGAGCGCCACCCAGTCTTTGCGAACAGTCTTCCGTAGGGCTGACTGAAAGGATCGATAATCCGAAATATCGGATAGGATAAACTATGATTGATTATCAGTATGAATATTGTGTCATCGATAAGATCAAACATAAACCGTTTTGATAAATCATTCATTTACTCACGGAATGCACAAAGATAGGTCTTTATTTATACCTCTGTCTAATTATGTTCAGGATGTTTTCTGGTAGTAACCCTTGCATAAGCATGCAGTCACTCGCCATTTATGCATACATTTATTGTTTAGACTTTTTGGCATGTTTGCTAAATGTTACTGTCCGAGTTTTATCGATGAGCCATCGATAGTTTGTTAACGATTATCGACATCGTTAGCAGCCCTATTGTTCTGGTTCCCGCCTCTTCTATGCGAAGCGTGTAGTACTTCCACACACAGTACGGCCATGCTGACGGCTGCACCAACTCCGACAAGAATGAACCCTCCACCTACATGATCTAGTGTTATTGGCTGCAGGCGTCTCGTATTTGCACACTTTGTCATGTTTCGTTTCTTCTGCCATTTCTTCCACCACAGGTCGAGAAGGCCACTCTCGCGTAGTTGTGACATTCTGTAAGTGGATCAACCAACAAATGGCAACATCACACAAGCATGCTACATACGTATTTCATTATAGGTGGTGAGACATCTACAGAACGTTGTTATGGTACGAGTAATTATAAATGCACTGAATGCATACAAAATGTGATAAAGGACATTTTAACAGCCGGATTGTAAAGGTGACAAGAAATGGTGATACATCATAACATTACTCTAGGAAACGGTATTGTTGCCTAGTAAAAAAGTGTTCGATCGTTAGACTAAGGACTTGGTTCCATTTCCGATATGGGTACAGTGGGTGAAGCACATTTCTGCTGTCACCACCGAAAGTGGCGTAAACCCATACTCACTCATAAAGCATAACCATGTTCATTGAATCCATCGACAGCGTGATATATGGTTCAAGCCATGCTGATAAGGTATGATTTAACATCGGTGCTGACGTAAAATGTAAGAGGTGCATAATCTAGTTAAAGTATCGTTATGTCATTATTTATAGAGACGATTAAAAGTTTAAGACGAAGATTAAAAGTTTAAAGTCAGCTTTGGGACAGAAATACAATTGTCTCCAAAATGCGTTACCACGACTTACAACATGCATTCGTAATTTAACTGAGCACTTCTAAACTCGAAAGATTCCAAAGACCTGAAACTGTTGTCAGGACGTGTTAAATGCTTACACCCTCTCCAAGTCAGGTTTCAGGAAAGACCTTTGTGGAACCCCAAAGGACAACTGTTCCCAGGTTATCATGTCTCCAATAACTTCCAGCTCGCAGTCCTCGGCCAGAAACCTGTCGGCTGTTGCCCGGTACGTCAGAAATACATATTTTCCTTGTTTCACCCTTGCTAAGTGATCGTCGTAGGAAAGTCCGTGAGAGGTAGAATCACTGGCTACTATCTTGGTCCATAATTTATGCTGAACCGTTGAAGGTGAGCTTTTCTGAAAATATTAACGAAACAGAATATACGGAAAGTAATTTTGGTGAACTTACATAAGTACTGTGGTTTGAGCATTCTCTTCCCACAGTGGTTACTTGTCACATCTTCCTACGTAACCTCTGTTCTAATACGACCCTTTTATGGTGCGAGTGTTCAAGACACGTGATTGGAGGTAATCAGATTTAGTAGTGCAATCAGCGACCTTGCTTCAAAAGTGATCGTTCTCAAGATCTCGGCAATTTCCGGATGCATCGTGAAAACTAGAACCTTTTCCCGAGTGCGATACTCAAATGGATCTTCTAGACAGAACTCAGTCATGTCACATTTATTTCTCCACATTGCTTGCATTTGTCAAGTTGAATCTAAGTCGATGTAACACTTGTCCTGATTGGACAGAAGAAAAGGAGATAAATCTGCTGCTGAGGGATTTTATGAGCACCGCGAAATATGGCCGTATTAGAACAGAGGTTCGTAGGAAGATATGACAAGTTACCTCTGTGGGAAGAGAATGTGGCTTGAGGTACACGCGAAGATCCCTTAGTTGCAGGTAAAGCAAAGTTCAAGGAGATTTTGGCATTTTTCTTAGAAGAATATAGAGTGGTGATCTGCAGCCACGTGCCCAATTGTGATCACGGTGTTAATGTAATGTATACACGTTCTGATGTTGATGGAAGATCCGGGTTAGAAATGATCCTCAGCAACCCCTGCTTGTGGTAAGAGGTGCCTGACAGGATCGGTTGGTCAGGCTCGATCACGTTGTCATCAAATGTATTCACAGTTACGTTGATCGATGCTCATGTTGTTGATCTTTGGATTGCCATATAACCGAGACATTGCTGAGTGTTGTCATGACCAACACATTACATCTGTCTCAAGAAGCAGAGCCCAGAATGATATGCAGAACATTATGTGAACAGGCTTCACAAGGATGTACAGTGATATTCAACATATGGATTACTTATTAGTAGTAATACCCAGGAGATAGATTGGTCCAATTCCAATTGACAATTGCCAAAGCATACGAAACCATGTTGTCGGATTTATACCCGTCAAATCTGTCACGTGACACACAATACTGGGTGTACAAATGACCCTGACCTTATGCTTCGAAATTATAGAGTTGGCTATATAATGCATCATATGTCATATTTGAGATTTCACTTTCTTAGTAAAGTACAAATTCTAGTACTTTTTTAGGTTGAGTCCCACCCGTGATTCGAACCCGCACCCTCAGAGTCAGGCACCTAATCGTCGGCACACAAAGTCAGCCACCTAACCCGTTCAGCCACCGCGACTTCCACAAAAATGAAAGTCGGACAACTGGTAGTCTAGACTGCGTACTTTGTGTACTCCTCTGATAAGTGTGAATTGGCACGGCTCCCACGGCCGAAAGCTATGATTACACGATGTCATTTAGAAAGTGGTCAAAGGCAACATATGTCATATTTGAGATTTCACTTTCTTAGTAAAGTACAAATTCTAGTACTTTTTTGGTTGAGTCCCATCAGCAACCCGTGCTTGCCATAAAAGGCGACTATGCTTGTCGTAAGAGGCGACTAACGGGATCGGGTGGCCAGGCTCGCTGACTTGGTTGACACATGTCATCGGTTCCCAAATGCACAGATCAATGCTCATGTTGTTGATCACTGGATAGTCTGGTCCAAGCTCGATTATTTACAGACCCCCGCCACATAGCTGAAATGTTGCTGAGTGCGGCGTAAAACTAAACTCACTCACTCACAATCAAGTTACAAGACCTTTGAAAAAACGGGGTATCTGTGTCGGGTATGGGTGACACAGTACCTTCAGAATGGCATGAGATATGCCAAACGTTTTCATTCCCACAGAGTAGTCGCTCTCCACCAAATCTTCCAGGGTGGAGAACAATGGAGATCCGTTGTGTACCGACAAAGATGCGACAAGGTTGGCACAATATACTGATGTTAACACTACAATCAGTATCAACCAGGACGAAAACAGCACTTTGCCTGACATAGTCTCGGGAGTTTTTGTTGAGCCTGAAAAAAATCACTTCAGTATAGAATTTTATATTAATTTTTATATAGCTCCCCGTTCGGCTTTTGCGGTCCAAATAGTAGTTTATTACGCACTAACTATAGGCCAGTATAATCGTTAATCATTTACGACATACAAACGCTTCTGTTAAGCCCCTTGTTTTTCTTGATTCAGATAAGTGCCACTGACAAAGGTCAAGTCTGACCCATGATCTGTACTGTGTTGCCATAGGAAATGGATTCCCTTTGCAGCAGTGTGTCTAACATCGTATACAATGTACACACCTTCTAATGACGAACAATCGCTCCGGGAATGCCCCTAAAACTACTTTTAACGTCTTCCCTTATTCTCTACTCAGAAAAAGGTCGGTTGCAAAGGTCAAGTCTTACGATTAATGGCAAATATCAATGGCATGATGGGTTTGCTGATAAACAGTGCTTTGTTAATATATGTACAAACAGTTTCCACGTAGGAAACGGAAGAAGACAGAGGTTCCTGGAAGTGGCATCCTGGGCAAGTCACACATCAATGAAGTTTACTCACTCTGTTTGAACAACGCCCCGATAACCTCTAATCCAGCTTCCACTGAATGGTGGTATGTGCTGCACGCCGGTGTCCTCACGTTGTGGGTGGTCGTGTCCGTGCTGCGGTGTCGTCCAAGAGTCTGGAGACTTCTTCCCATCAATACCAACAAAACCGGAAGTACCACAGCAATGGCAAAAAGGACAACATACACCACATTCTGAAATGGACGAACCAGAAACACCAAGGACGACCTTGGCTCCGGACTTCGAGCCCTGTAAATGGCGTCTGTGAATTGTGTATTTATGCTTGGGTAGATGTATTCTATGAACAGTGCCCTTCCCTCGTCAATTGTTAAATCACAAGCTGCAAGGTCCGCTTCCTGAAAATTTTATAGCATCACACACTTTAATAGAAAACTAATCAACAAGGCAGAATATTAAAAAGTCCAAAGATAAAATCACTTTCTAATATACGTTTATAGTCGAATATTATATTTAAAAGAGAGAGATTTACCAAATACATATTTGCGTACAAACTTCTTATATCATAAATTGGTAGCATATATTTTTCAAATGAGATTGATAGGTCGGAAACTGACGAGGATGGAGCAGAACACAAGTAAGACTGAAAAGAAAGTGAGCACACATAATTCAAAGTGTTTTTCTGACTATTCACCAACTATTCTGGCAACACAGCATCTACTCAGATAAACGAGTTTCAAATTCTGAGAGAAAAAACATGTCTCCAAATAATTTGCAGTACTTGCCACTGACGACATACATTACTTATGCTTTCACTAAAGATTGTAAACAGGAAGGTTCCTACCCTCCGATGAAGCATACCGACTATGCCATTGTATGTCCCATTCACAGGTAATCCCCATGACCGTTCTGGAGGCTCTACGACACTGTAACTGATTGGACAGCGCCATGGCATTCATATACAATATTGATAAAGACAAAACTAAAGACAATCAATTCCAACAATGTCCGTCATCACACTGAGACACAATAATGATACAGAGAAACTAAAGACAAGCAGTTTTAACAACAAAATGATCTATGTGTACCTTTAAACCGGTTGATAGCTGGGGTAGCCTTGTGGTTAAAACTTTCGTCACTCCAAACACCCGGGTTCGTTTCCCCACATGGGTACAATGTGTAAGGTCCATTCCTGGTATCGCCCGCCGTGATATTGCTGAAATATTGCTAAAAGCGGCGTACAACCTAACTCACTCACTTAAAAGCAGTGGTATAAAAATACCCATTCAGTAAGCAAGCAGATCCAAGTATTTTAACATATGGAAAGGTATATATCAACGGTCAGCTAATCATTTCCATGTCCAATTGTTTAATAAAATATTTTTATCGCAAGTTGTTTTTATGTATGATTATCAATTTATGCATTACCTGAAATTTAAGACTTTCGCTATTTCTGTCAATATGTCAAAGGCATATCCGCTGTATACAGCCTGTCCTTTCGAAATACTCTTGTAGACGTATATGGGAGACTGAACGAAAATGTTACACATATTATTATAATGAAATGGTCGCATCAACTCAATGGAGATTAAAGTTATTTATGCAGACGAATAATATCATACACGTGTGTTCATGTATACAAATCAATTCACTTTGCGTATCTAAGTTATTTCGTGAAATGACTAACGGAGTCAACCATTATGCGTCATTTTTGTGTGACAAAACAATCAGTCGACTTCAATCATTTCATGAAATTTCATTTCATCTACATGTGGTGGACATTGCTTTGTGAGGTGTGGCGCCTTTGAACAGAGTAAGTGTAAATCAAACAGGTGTAAACTCTTCAAAGACAAACTAAAGTGGAATAGTCGCTGCCACAATAGTTTTAAGTGTTTGTCACAATAAGTGACGTCGAAGCTTTTACCCACTTTTGCAGATAAAGCTATTAAGTGAAATGATTTAAGTATATTGATTGCTGATACGCAAAATAACGTGAACTGACTGATCCTCTTAGTCATTTCACGAAACGACTGATTTCACAATCGGACTGTAACATATATACACTCTGAAAAAAAGTATCTAAAAAGCGATAAATATTTTTACCGACAGCGTTGTTACCAACAGATGCCTGTTGTTGTACCCATATGCAGTGTTTGGAAAGTAGCATCGGGTAGTGGTTTTTGTGTCGCAGTCGGACAGTGGCTGAAACGTGGATCTTAGAGGATGATGGTGCAGCGAGACAGCCTCCTGAATTATTGTCTGGAAAAAAA